>NC_083414.1:83560885-83772874 GCF_020745735.1 Hemiscyllium ocellatum | reverse complement strand
GCTCTCGCCCCTCTCTCTCTCGCCCCTCTCTCTCTCGCCTCCCTCTGTCTCTCCCCCTCTTCGCTCTCCACCTCCCTCGGTGTCTCTCTCTTCCCACCTCCCTCTCTTTCCCTCTGAATCTCTCTCCCTCCTGTCCTTCCTTCCCTCCCTCCCTGTCTCTAACATACTCTGTCTCCCTGGTCCTTCCCTCTCACTCTGACCCAGAGACTGGGGATGTTTGGGGGTGAGGCTGCGTGTGGTGGGTGGGGGTGAGATGTGGCAGGTGGGGAAAATGGGGTAGAGATGGAATTGTGGGAGGGAGACTGTGACGGCACGAGAGAGAAAGAGGGGGAGAGGGAAGAGTGGAGGCAGGTGGAGAAACCGGGTTTGCAGTGTGTGTGTGTGTGTGTGTGTGTGTGTGTGTGTGTGTGTGTGTGTGTGTGTGTGTGTGTGTGTGAGAGAGAGAGAGAGAGAGAGAGCTGAAAGAGAGAGAGAGCTGAAAGAGAGAGAGAGACAGAGAATTGAGGAGAAAGAGTAGGGGAGAGGTAATGGGGAGGCCAGATTTGGAGTCGGGGTGAACAGAGGGAGTTAAACCCAGCTCCTGACCTCAGGACCCAGTGCCCTCCCCTTCCCTGAGGACCAGGACTTGGGGCTGAGTCTGTCTCTCTCCAGCTCAGCTTCTCCAACACAAAGACACACAACAACATCGGTCACTCTGCTGCTCGGCACGCTTTCATCCACATTTTTATTGGTTACAAATGGAAGTGATGGATACAGTCAGTGGGATGGTGCCTTTTCTCACTGGCCCCTGAGTTGTGAGAAACATTGAAATGTTTCCCTGTAACCCACCTGTGGGATAAGGAGGGACAAACCAGCGCACCCCTCAGTCTGTTACCATAGCGACAGGCTGCTCCATCGCTGAAATACTGAACTGAAATGAGAAAATCCCAGATGGTGTGATTAATGAGGGAATTTGATGGATGGATGGATTTGGGTGAAGGGATATTTCAGCACATTCTTCAGCTGCTGCCTGAACTTAGTCTGGGTCACGGCATAAATCGCGGTGTTTGTGCAGCAACTGAGGAGCTGCAGCATGAAGCCCAATTCGTGTACAAAGCCATGGAGATATATAGAGTCATACCCAATATCATCCATCCGGAACCATATAGAATACAGCATTAATATTGACCATAACAGGATGAAATTGGCCGAGATCACAAACAGTAAAATGATGGATTTTTTTCGGTTTCTCATTTCAGTGTCAGACTGAGCGTCCCCATTGGTGTGAGCGCGGAGTCTCCTGCGGGCTCTGCTGGTCACTAAAATGTGTCTGACGGTGAGACCATTGAGCAGCAGAATCAGGAGAAATGGGACACTCGGGGTTAGAATGTGGTGGAGGAACTCGATTGTGACCCAGACACTGGACAATAGAACACCGTCTGTTACAGCACAAAACCAGGGATTGTTCACCAGCAAATACCGAGCCGTTAGCATAAAATACCAGGAAATGTTCTTTAAACAGCTCAGCACAGTCACTGCTCCCAGAACCACAGCCGCCGTTTTCTCACTGCAATATTTACATTTCAGCTTCAGGCAACAAATGGCCACAAACCGATCAAAGGTGAAAGTGACGGTGAACCAGACAGAGCAGTCAGTGGCTGCATAAAGCAGGACGGCGTGGATATTACACACGGGGACGGAGTACAGGAAATAAAACTGTTCCCGATAAACAATGGGAATGTGTCTCAGGATCAGGTCGAGGATAATGACCAGGAGATCCGCCGCTGCCATGGCCCCCAGGTAACGTCTGACACATGGAGACAATCCACAATCTTTATAAAGCAGGACGTAGATGGTCACTACGTTAACTGTGAGGAAGGAAAACAAACCCATTATCCATCAGCCTGGAGGCAAAGGGACCCGTTTGATCGAGGACCCAGTGAGATTTTCAAATGTGTCCCTGTATTCAGGGATTTATTAAAATAATTGGAGCTGGAATAATGAATGGGGAAGTCTGAATTACTGACAAAAATGTGACATAAACCACAAGAAACGCCCCCCTCCCCAAACACACCGAGACACATCCATAAGGACAGATTGTTTCTGGAACATTCCCACATACTCAATGACTCGAGAGCAGACACAGGTCACTCCTTCCCAGTTCCTATTATGGAGGGTGGGAACGTTGCTGTCCTGAAGGATTCTCTCCCAGTTTCCTGAAGACAAACGGAGTTTGGGAATTCCTGTATTTTGGTCTAAATTGCGGTCGATCCTGTGTCGTGAAGAAATATAAACCCAGGGAAAACGTATTCACCCCTTTAACTGCCTGAGGGGCCTTCGGAACAGTGTCTCCTTCTCCCTGGAACGGGATCTCTTCCCTCGGGATCTTATCGTTTGTTCAATTCACTGACGTCCGGCCGTTCACAAACAAACAATGTCAGGGACAGAACGTTCTGGGGAATGCCAGTTATAGAATGTCAGGGACAGAACGTTCCGGGGAATGTCAGTTATAGAATGTCGGGGACAGAACGTTCCGGGGAATGTCAGTTATAGAATGTCAGGGACAGAACGTTCTGGGGAATGTCAGTTATAGAATGTCGGGGACAGAACGTTCCGGGGAATGTCAGTTATCGAATGTCGGGGACAGAACGTTCCGGCGAATGTCAGTTATAGAATGTCGTGGACAGAACGTTCCGGGGAATGTCAGTTATAGAATGTCAGGGACAGAACGTTCCGGGGAATGTCAGTTATTGAATGTCGTGGACAGAACGTTCCGGGGAATGTCAGTTATAGAATGTTGGGGACACAACGTTCCAGGGAATGTCAGTTATAGAATGTCGGGGACAGAACGTTCCGGGGAGTGTCAGTTATAGAATGTCGTGGACAGAACGTTCCGGGGAATGTCAGTTATAGAATGTTGGGGACACAACGTTCCAGGGAACCCCTTGACCTGTCCATCACCTTTCCCCCCTACCCACCCCACCACCATGATGTGCTGTGCTTGGGCACCCTGTAACATTAATGGGGTGAGAGACGGAGGGTCCAATCACAGGAATGTGAACTAAAGGCATTGCCAGATCAGTTAAAGGGTTAGATACACCACATTCTCAATCCACCTCACAGAACCAGCCCAGACACCGTAAACCCAGAGGAGATATCTGTTCACTGTGGAACACTGTGTAGACCAGGCCAATGTACTGCTCAGTACAACCCAGCAATTTGTCCAGATTCATCCACTGCACTGTTCAATACAATCCAGCAATCTGTACTGCGTGGAACACTGCACAGATCATGTCAGGGCACTTACCTTCAAACGCAGACTAGACATCTGTCCAGTTTGGGAAACTGGGATAGAGACAGAAAAGCTGCAGATGCTGGAGCCCAAAGTAGACAGGCAGGAAGCTGGGAGAACACAGCAAGCCAGACACCATCAGGAGGTGGAGAAGTCTATGTTTCGGGTGCAATCCTTCTGCAAGAATCCTGAGGAGGGGTTACACCAGAAACATAAAATTCTAAACCTCCTGATCCTGCCTGGATTGCTGTGTTCATCCAGCAAGTATTCAGCCTGGGAAGCAGTGCAGACAACGCCCGTGCATTGATCTATAAACCCAGACTAGTTATCTATCCAGCACTGGGAGCTGTGCAGAGCACAGCAGTGCATTGATAATTAAACCCGGACTATATATCTCTCCAGCGCGGGGAGTTGTGCAGACCACAGCAGGGCACTAATGTGTAAACCTGAAACAAATATACATCCAGCGTGGGGAGCTGCACATCCCACATCATTGTGTTATATATAAACCTCAACCAGATAGTCTTCCTAGCACAGCGACCTGTGCAGTGATAACTGGAGGATTAATCTGTAACCCAGGAGCAGTTACTCTCCCAGCATGTAGGACTGTGTACACCACCCCAGTGCATTGATCTGTAACCCAGGAGCAGTTACCCTCCCAGCATGTAGGACTATGTACACCACCCCAGTGCATTACCCAGTAACACTGTGTTAGATCCCTGCCCAGTGTGAGGAAACATGCAGCCCATGCTGGAGGTGACAGGATGTGCAGCTCCCACCCATTTACAGATCCATCTCTATATTGTGCCCTGACAAGGGGGTGCTGTGGATATGAACATCACTGACAGAGAGAGATGGCGGGGGAATCAGTTTAAATATCACCACATGGGAAGGGTTTGGGGTACAGACAGAGAGGGGGAGACTGAGAAACAGTGTCATGGAAGGATGTGTTCCCAGGTTTCAGAATGCTGAAATGTCGACACTTCGATAGCATCCGGTAACATGAGCCAGTCTTCCCAGGAAAGATGGGAAAAAGGATATTGGTGTGAAGTCAGATGAAACAACAGCTGCTGTGTGGTTTTGAAATTTCGTTTATGTAATTTTCATAAATGTCTGTTGAAATGTCTGTAGAGTTGAAGGCGGGTAATAAGCAGTTAAGATAAATGGGCTCTCAGAGTTGTGAATAGTTTATGTAAAATGTTCACTTTCAGAGTGAAAAAATAAGTTGATGTTTTTGTTTAAACAGTAGAATTTGGGAGTCCTCTGTCACTCATATTTTAACAGTTTACAAGGCAAGTTAACCATTTCTTTATGTTTAGTTTAAATTACCAGATGGGATCTATGCCGTGTCCTAACAATTGCTGTGTGTGTATCTATGTATCTGGCAGTCTCTGTGGTGCTTAAAGTGATGCAATGCCTCCCACTGCTGGCCTTTCCACGCCACTGCACAGGCATTGGCAGAGGGTGAAAACCAACAGGGATTCACTCAGAGAGGGGGAGGGAGAGGGCAGCTGCTCACAGCACCATCCAAACTGATGGCTTATCCATGTACTGATCTAAATGTCCTTTAAACATTGTAACTGTCCCTGATTTCGCCAGTTCTTCTGGAAGTTCATTCCACAAACAAGCCAGCTTCTGTCTAATATAATTACTTCTCATGACTTTTGTCAACCTTTTTCATCAGGCCTTAAAAATCCCTCAGTTTTGAATCCCCAACTCGAGAGAAAAGACATCAGCCCATCATCTTATCTGTACCCCTCATTATTTTATAAACCTCTGTAAAGTTACCACTTAATCTCGTATTCTTCAGTGAAACAAATCCCAGAGTACCCAGCCTCCCCTTGAAGCACAATCCCTCCTTTTCCAGCAACATCCAGGTTAATCTCTTTGGAACCCTCTCCAGCTTAATAATATCAAGGTCAATAATATCAAAGTGAATAGTCAAGGTATTTTCTAAGGGTACGGGGGGTGCGGTGTGGGGGAATCCAAAACTAGAGGACATAGGCTTAGGGTGAGAGGGGAGCATTTAAAAGAGACCTAAGGGGCAGCGTTTTCACCCAGATGGTGGTGTGTCTATGGAATGAGCGGGCAGGATGTCCAGACTGGACACTGTATTCCAGAAGAGGTCTCACCAATGTCCTGTACAACCTCAACATGACGTCCCAATTCCGATACCCAAAGGTCTGACCATTGAAGATAAGTGTGTTAAGCACTTTCTTAACTACACTATCTATATGAGATGCAAATTTTAAATAATTATACCTAATGGCCGAGGTCTCTGTTCTACAACACTGCCAAAGGCCCTGCGTTTAATTGTATAGATCCTACTGTTGTTTGATTTACCAAATCCAATACCTCGCATTAATCCAAACTAAACTCTATCTGCCACCCCTCAGCCGAGTGTGTGATATTACTGTCACCTCACCCTCCTCACTCAATTTTAAAATGCCCTCTCCCTCTCCAGGAGGCCTGCACACTTCGGCCTTCATTTTCACAAAGACCCTGAGCTTGTTTTGCCTTGTGTGGTTAGGGGGAGGATGGACAGATTGCAGACACAGTCAGTGGGGAGGAGAGGCTGGGCAGTAATCAGCGGCCGGGTATCATTTCATGGTTTTAGGAAGAGGGAAGTTGCACGTTAGAGGTGGGTAACAGTGATCGGTGTTTTGGGACCAGAAATTTGGTGTTCAGTAATAAATATCCATTTGAGCCCCTCATTGGGCAGAGTGTGTCTGCAGGATTTCTTTCCCTCATATTGCAGACTACAGATAATCGCGATAGTTAATTTCGATAGCATAGCACGTACAGTCAATATCCTACAGTTGAGACTAATATCTTGCATTTGTTTAACAATACAAAGTGTTTTCTGTAGTTCAGTAATGGTAACCTGATTGTAGAAAATCCACACCGAGCTGAAAGCGAGCATTAAAATATGACTCAAAATCTGGGTATGGTAGTATAGTGGGTATTGTCCCTGTCTCTGAGCCAAACCTCTGGATTTGATTCCAATTCCTGAACTTGTGTGGTAGTGTTCCTAGCTCTGGATGAGAAGGCCTGGATTGAAGTCCTGCCTGTTGCAGAGGTATGTCACAGCATGTCATAACAGGCTGATGGACAAACACACAGGAGAATAATGTTACAGCTTTATGGGTATTGCTGAGTGATGCTAGTGTCCCTACCTCCGGGCACAAAGGTCTAGGTGTAAATCCCACAGAAGTGTCTCAGGATACATCTGAACAAACTGATTAAAGTAGATTTAGAATTGTGACTTGATGGAGAAGGAAGAGGTGTCAGTATTGCATTTCAGAATTTAGGCCCAGGATGACTGAAAGTACAGCCATTCGTGTTGATTGGAGTCACATTTCGCAGCAGTAGTGGTTTATAAAATCAGAACGGTCATGAATAGGGTGCGGAGTCAGGGTTTTTCCCCAGGTTAGGGGTGTCCAAAACTAGAGGACATTGGTGGAAAGTGATAGGGGAAAGGTTTTGAAGAGGCCTAAAGGGCACCTTTTCAAACAGAGGGTGGTGTGCGTATGGAATGAGCTGCCAGAGGAAGTGGTGGAGGCTGGTACAACTACATCATATAAAAGGCATCTGGATGCTGACAGACCTACCGAGCTTTTCCAGCAATTTCAGTATTTCTGTAAACAATGCATTCATTTTAACACAGGTATTCTGAATAAATTAAACACTTTTATTTTTAATGACGCAGGGACATAAAAACATATCTTCAAATCGACCGAGACCATTTTCTGCTCAGGATATGGCACTGTGTATGACAGCAGCAATGATGTACCGACATGGAACAGGGAATGTGATGGAGACATAGTTTGGACAATGTACAAGGAGACCTCACATTGTCCAGTTTGGGAGAGGATGGCATTACTGTCTGATTCAACTCAGAGAGGGAGAAAGTGTCATCTGCCCGAGAAGGAACGGCCGATTTAACTCTCCCTCCTTCATTGTTCCTCATCACAGCAATGTGTGCAAGCTTAAAAAAAATCTCTACAGTCATCATTACCATTCTTATTTTTATGGAATCCCTGCAGTGTTGAAACAGCCCCTTCAGCCCAACAAGTCCATACCAACCTTCCCAACCCATTCCCCTATATTTACCCTTGACTAATGCACCCAACCTAGAAATCCCTGAACACTACAGGAAATTTAGCATGACCAATCCACCTAATTGAACTGTGGTAGAAAACTACATCACCCATTTAGAAGCTCACACAGAAAGGTGGAGAATGTGCAAACTCCGCACAGTCAGTCACCCAAGGCTGGAATCGACCCCAAGTCCCTGGTGCTGTGAGGCAGCAGTGCTAACCACCGTGCTACCCTTTGGGTGATCCCTGACCAGAATTCATTGGAATCTACTCACTGCTTAAAGCAAAGGGAATTCAGCCAAATCCAACTCTCCTAGGATGAAATCCCATTGCTAGCAGCTGTGTGAGTACAATATCTTCAGAAGCAGAATAATGTTTTGGACAATCTCACAATGTTTCCTTTTGTCATGAGTTCCAATAATATCTGGACAAAGTTCTTTTAAGTTAAAATTGCAGAGATTTTGTGTGTGTGTGTGTGTGTGTGTGTGTGTGTGTGTGTGTGTGTGTGTGTGTGTGTGTGTGTGTGTGTGTGTGTGTGTGTGTTTACAAAGGGAAATATTGATTATATATTTGAAATACCCAAACACTTTGCCATTCATCTTTCAATGATAGTTGGAGTAACATTGCTCTGGATCATAAACGTGCTATTTGAGCAGATTAAAGAAACGAGCCTGACTTGTTCCTAAAACTGACCCTGACCCAATCTGAGACCGATATCATCGGCCATATCACCGACCTGGTTACATTTAACATTTGTTGTGAGCAGTGGGGGAGTGGGACTAGAAACGAAACAGTGACCCAAAAAGCCAGGGAACTATAGACCGTTGAGCCTGATGTCGGTGGTGGGTAAGTTGTTGGAGAGGATTCTGAGGGATAGTATTTACATACATTTGGGAAGGTAAGGGCTGATCGGGATAGACAACGTGGCTTTCTGCATTAATTTGGTTAAGTTTTTTTTGAGGAGGTAACAAAGAAGATTGATGAAGGCAGTTTGGTTGACATTGTCTATATGGGCTTCAGCCAGGTGTTCATTGAAAGAACAAAGAGCAAAGAAAATTTACAGCCCAGGAACAGGCCCTTCGCCCTCCAAGCCTGAGCTGAACGAAATGTACTGTCTAAATCTGTCAGTCAATTCCTAAGCATCTGTATCCCTCTGCTCCCCACCTATTCATGCATCTGTCTAGATGCATCTTTAATAAATCTACCTGCCTGCCTCTACCATCTCTGCTGGCAACGCGTTCCAAACGCCCACCGCCCTCTGTGTGAAGTAATTACCGCGTGTATCCCCCTTAAAGATTCCACCTTTCACTTTGAAAGCACGATCTCTCGTTATTGAATCCTTCACCCTGGAAAAATTGACAAGCGACAATAGACAATAGGTGCAGGAGTAGACCATTCAGCCCTTCGAGCCTGCACCGTCATTCAATATGATCATGGCTGATCATTCCTAATCAGTATCCTCTTCCTGCCTTATCTGCATAACCCTTGATTCCACCGTCTTTGAGAGCTTTATCCAACTCTTTCTTAATAGAATCCAGAGACTGGGCTTCACTGCCCTCTGGGGCAGAGCATTCAACACAGCCACCACTCTCTGGGTGAAGAAGTTTCTCCTCATCTATGTCCTAAATGGTCTACCCCGTATTTTTGAGCTGTGTCCTCTGGTTCAGCACTCAACCATCAGCGGAAACATGTTTCCTGCTGCCAGAGTGTCCGATCCTTTCATAATCTTATATGTCTCAATCAGATCCCCTCTCAGTCTTCTAAACTCAAGGATATACAAGCCCAGTCGCTTCAGTCTTTCAGTGTAAGGTAATCCCGCCATTCCAGGAATTGACCTCGTGAACCTACGCTGTACTCCCTCAATAGCCAGAATGACTTTCCTCAAATTTGGAGACCAGAACTGCACACAGTCTCACCAGGGCCCTGTACATTTGTAGAAGCACCTCTTTGCTTCTATACTCAATCCCTCTTGTTATGAAGGCCAGCATGCTATTAGCCTTCTTCACTACCTGCTGTACCTGCATGCTTGCCTTCATTTACTGGTGTACAAGAACACCCAGATCTCTCTATACTGCCCCTTTACCTAAATTGATTCCATTGAGGTAGTAATCTGCCTTTCTGTTCTTGCCAGCAAAGTGGATAACCATACATTTATCCACATTAAACAGCATCTGCCATGCATCTGCCCACTCACCTAATTTGTCCAGTTCACCCTGTAATCTCCTAACATCCTCATCACATTTCACCCTGCCACCCAGCTTTGTATCATCAGCAAATTTGTTAATGTTATTGCTGATACCATCTTCTATATCATTAACCTATATTGTAAAATGCTGCGGTCCCAGCACGGATCCCTGCGGTACCCCACTGGTCACTGCCTGCCCTTCTGAAATGGAGCCGTTTATCACTATCCTTTGTTTCTATCAGCCAACCAATTTTCAATCCAATCTAGTAGTTTGCCCCCAATACCATGCACCTTAATTTTACTCACTAACATCCTGTGTGGGAATTTATCAAAAGCTTTCTGAAAGTCCAGGTATACTACATCTACTGGATCTCCCTCGTCCATCTTCAAAGCTCGTCTCTGTCCACCCTGTCTATACCCTTCATGATTTTGTAAATCTCAATCAGGTCCCCCCTCAATTTCCTTTTTTTTCGTGAAAATAAACCTAAATTACTCAGCCTCTCTCCATAGCTAGTATTTTATTCTGATTGATAGACAGGTGAGTAAGCTTCAGTCACGTGGGATACAGAAGAAGCCCGTCGCAATTGTCTTGAAGGAAGAGGGATATTTTTCAGTCTGGAGGCTTGTGAGCAGCAGTGTGCTGTAAGAATCAGGACTGAGTTCACTGCATTTCATCATTTATGTGAAGGATTTAGATGTGAATCAGAAAGGTGATGTAGTAGATTATCTCAGAGTACAACAAAACCACAAATAGACGGGACAAAGGGGCAAGGAGTGACAGATGAAGTTCAATTTAGATAAATACGATGTTTTGCAGTTTGGGAAGGCAAATCAGGGCAGAAATTATACACTTAATGGTAAGGGCCTGGTGAGTGTTGTGGAACAAAGGGACATAGGGCTGCAGGTACATTGTTCCTTGAAAGTGGAGTCGCAGGTAGACAGAGTGGTGCAGAACACATTTGGCACATTTGCCTTAATCAGTCAGAGCGTTGAGTATAGGAGTTGTGGTGGCATGTTGTATCTGTACAGGATGTTGGTGAGGCCACTTTAAGAATACTGCGTACAACTCGGTTTTCGCCAGAAATGACTTACACGGATGCCCCAGGACCAGAGGTTTGCGCTTCAGGAAGAGGTTGATTAGTTTGAGGTGCTTTCTCCTGGAGTGTCAGAGGCTGAAGCGTGACATTATAGAGGTTTATAAAATCATCAGGGGCATGGATATTCTGAACAGCCATTTTCTGCTCCCCAGAGTTTGGGAATCCAGAACAGCAGAGCATAGGTTGGAGGGGAGAGGGCGAATGATTTAGAAGGGACCTGAAGGTAAATGTTTCACAGAGAGTGGGTTGTGTGTACATAAAGTGCTGTCAGAGGAAGTGGTGAAGGCGGTTACAATCGTACGTTTAAAAAATATCTGAAAGAGGAGGGATATTGGCCAAATGCTGTCAAATGGGACTGAATCAGATTTGATATCTGATCGGAGTGAACAGATTGGACTAACGGGTCTGTTTCCGTTCTGTATGACTCTCTGATTCTGTAAGAGGGAAGTACCTTTCAAATCCGAATCCTCTTCACTGGTAGTTTATCGTGCCTCTATGTTCACATTGATTGAAAGTTGCGTTAGTGAAATATTTGACAGAGAACTGAGTCATGGATAATGGGACACAGACAGGAAAGTGGGGCTGAGACCACAACCTGATCAGCCACAATCTTACTGCCTGGTGGAGAAGGTTCAAAGTGTCTAATGATTCACTCCTGTCCCTCAATCCCGTGTTCTTGTGTTCCATTCAGCCCATTAAACCTGTTAGGCAGGAGCATTTAGAGGCTACTTACTCCTATAACCTGGTGCACAGAAACAAAGGAGATCATTCGGCCCTTCAAGACTGTCCCACACACTTGGAGGTTATTTGAGAATTGTAATTGTAAAACCCATGATAGGTATGAAAGAGGCCCCTCATCTCTCTTTACTGAGCTTCCCCTCTCTGAAACTTGTGCTCCATTAGTTGGTCATGTTGTAGACCCAAATTCACTGTGAATACAGCCCCCATACCTCACCCAGCGATGGCTCACTAAATCCTCTTATCTCCCTGATGGCAACATTCAATAACAGAACATCCATGAAAATAACACCCACTAACTTTCCAATAACAGAATGTGAGAACATCAGACACAGGGGCAGGTCGTTCACTCCTCAAACCTGCCTTGCCCTTCACTAAGATCATGGCTGATCCGCTCTTGGTCACAAATCCTCTTTCATACTCAATACATCATCGCCCTCAACTCTCTGACATGTCAATATCCATCTACCTCCTCTTCAAATGCTTTCAGTCATCTGGTTCCCGAACACTCTTGAGAAGAGAAATCCTGACATTCAATGCCACCTGTTTGAAGAAAACCCTTGCTGCTCCTATATCATGGCCTATTGATATGAACAAAAGAGGTTGACAAAAGGGGTCAGGTAAAAATGACTGGCCCTGATATCAAGGCTTCTGTTGACATCAAGGACCTTAACAAACCTGAACTTAATGGCAATCAGAGAAAACTCTCCAGTATTTGGAGTCAAACATGGCACAAAGGAAGATGATCATCATCTCAGTCCTGGGTCACCTCTGTGGGAGATCCTCAGCGTAGCTTCCTCTTCACAAACATCTTCAGCTGCTTCATCAATGTCTCCCTACCCTCACCCTCCCCACCATAAGATCAGAAGTGGGGATGGTCACTGAGGATTCTACAATGTTCAGAATAATTTGACGCCCCCGTCAGCTCCTGAACTGGACTGCGTCCATGTGCAGCAAGACATGGACTCCATTGAGGCTTGTGCCTTTAAAGAGTCCATAACATTCATATAAAGGACTGTCTGACACTGCACATTACCACAGTAAAATAAGAGTTCATTCCGCACCTTACACTGATTTCACAGGAATATGAGGAAGTCGTTCAGCCCATTGACACTATTGGAGAAGAACAGGGACAGCTCATTCAGTGCCTCCAACATATTACTCAGGAAGAGAAGGATTCTAGTGTGATGTGCCACACCAGAGCCCCTCGACAATATTTGAAGGCGGTAACCTAGACTCTACTGTTTTCTTATTTGAAAGAAAATGTAAAGTGTCTGTTCCAGATGCAATGTGAGTGGTCAAACAACTCGGTGTGAAGCATAACACCATTTACTTAAACACGATAGATGAAATAAAACCAAAGAAAGAAGAATTTAGAATAACGTATTTATATTGGACGAGTTAACAGAATAATAGATCTAGGAACTAATACTAATGAACTGTTCTTATACTGGAAATCACATGAACACAGCGCTTGGCAAAAAGGAATATTCAGACACTGAATAACACAAATATTTCTCCAGTTCAGGATTTAAAAACAGCACCAAGAGAAAATTCATAGATAGTAGCTGCCAGGAGACATTCACTAAAGTTTTCAACTCGGTGGAGACCCCAATAATTTCTGATGGTACTGAGAAACCAAAACCCAGAAATCCTAATCTGTGAGACCTGCCCATACCCATTCCATCTGCATTAAAATAAACCTAAGGCCTCACTAGTTGTTCACTCAAGTGGTCTTAACTAGCCAGCTTGGTAACGGTCATTCAATCTCTCTCGTAAAAGAAACCAGAACAAAATAACGTCTTAAAGCTACAGCATCATCACACTAGTCAGCACATCGAGCTGTCATACAGGAACCAGGGGTAACCCAATCAGACCCTTGGCTCTGTCCAATCGGACGAGGAAGAAGCCAGTCAGTCCCTTGAGTGACTTACACAGGAACAGTAGGAGGCCATTCCCACCTCAATGCACTTACACAGGGACAGAATGAGCTAATTGATGCTGATTCCTGATGAATGGCTTATGCCCGAAACGTCGATTCTCCTGCTGTGCTTTTCCACCAAACTACGGTCTACTCTGATCTTCAGCATCAACAGTCCTCGCTGTCTCCTAACTGATGCTCTAACATGTTGAACAAGTGGAGCAGAGGCTGCACAGACAGACTGCTCCACGTTGTTTCTCTTAGCTCCGTCTGTCATGATACACACGTGGGACTTTAACGGCGTTTTCTAGTGGTGAGGAGGAAAGCCATATGTCTTGTGTGAAGTCACAAGAAGGCACCTTCCATCTCCGAGAAGCCAGCCTGGTTCTCTGTGTAGGGTGGAAGTGGATGGGAATGGCTACCTGTTTCAGATGGCAAGTATTGTGGCTGCTGTTGGGGATTGTGAACAACCTGACGTTCAGTACGGGTTTACACGCCGACTGCACAATAACATGGGGAGAGTTAATTTAGGCATACAAACTATTAGGAAAGTCACGTTAGACTGATGTATGGACTCTCTAAGTTCAAATAATGCTGATCGTGTTCATGTTGATCTTGTCTAGTGCACTTCCTGTTCAGTGTAACCTGTGTGCCTTACTCTGTACAAGCATAATTCCACCCTATGATCTGTCTGGCCATGTTTACTATGATCTTCCTCCACTGCTCATAACTAAAGCGTTTTCCTGTCCTGAGGTACACATGACAATAAATCAAACCAACCAATCCTTGGTAAAGTATGGAATTTCTCACCCTGTCAATGTCTCTTTTGGAAGTAAGTGATCGCTGCCACTCCTCGTGTTTAACGTCACCGTTTCTTCGTCTCTCACAGCTGTACTGATTAAACACTCAGCTTCTTCACTCTATCCTCGTGATACCATCACCCGTGTCTGTGGTAAGGAGATCATTCCTTACAAAGGAGATCAAATCCGTAGGGAGTGTCCCAACCACAGTCTCAGCAAGGCCCTACAAAAGCAGGAAGATGGCATTACTTATGTACTTGAATCACCTTACAATGAAGGACAGCAAACCATTGACTGCACCCATTACTTACACAGAGTTTGATTCGGAGCAGTCAGCATAGACTTGTGAGTGGGAGATCATGCGTCCCAAATTTGTTAGAGTTCGCTGATGAAGTGACCAAGAAGGTTGATGAGGGCCGAGCGGTAACCATAGTCTCTATGGATATCAGTAAGGCCTTTGATAAGGTTCCACATGACAGGCTGCTCTGAAGAGTTACATCTCGTGGAATGTTGTGGAACTGACCAATTGGATGAACAGTTGGCTTGATGGTAGGAAGCAGAGGGTTTAGTGGAAGGATGCTTGTCAGACTGGAGGCTGGGTCCATTGCTGTTTGTTATCTATGAGTTGGTTGAGAATATACAAGGTATGATTTGTAAGTTTACAGATGACACTAAAATAAGTGGGAGCATGATCAGTGAGGAAGTTTATCAGAAATTGCAGCAGGCCCTTAATCAGGCGGGGAAGTGGGCCGAGAAATGGCAAATGGAATTTAATATAGATGCGTGATGTTTTAGAATCTCAACTCAAGGTAGGAGTTGCACGGCGAATGGGAGGGCCTTAAGGGGTGTAGAGGGCAGAGAGACCTTGGTATGCAGGTGCACGGTTCCCTGAGAGTGGAGTCACATGTAGACAGGGCAGTGAAGAAGGCATCTGGCACACTGACCTTCATCAGGCCGGACATTGAGTATGGAAGTTGGGAATTTATGTTGCAGTTATACAGGACTTTGGTAAGGCTGCACTTGGAGTATTGTGTTCAGTTTTTGTCACTTTGTTATAGGGAGCACGTGTCTATCTCCTAAGGAAGTTATTACGGGACCTTGCTGGGACAACTTCGTTGTTCAGTACTTCCCAGGAGCTGAAAAATTATGCCATGTTCTTCGTGACCTGCAACACATTATCAACGGGGATGAGCACTTCGCCAAGACCTTCCCCACACCTCCATTGCTTGTCTTTAAACAACCACCAAACCTCAAACAGATTATATGTTTATAGCAAGCTGCCCAGCTTTCAGGTCAGCTCCATACAACCCTGTCACGATAGGCGCTGCAAGACGTATCACAAAGTGGACTTGGGTATTACCATTACATGTGAGGACACCTCCCACCATGTACGTGGCAGGTACTCATGTGACTCAGCCAACATTGTCTATCTTATACGTTGCAGGCAAGTGCGCCCGGAGGCATGGTACATTGGGGAAACCGAGCAAAGGCTATGGCAACAGATGTATGGGCACCACACAACAATCAACAGGCAGAAGTGTTGCCTCCCAGTTGGGGATACTTCTGCGGTACAGGACATTCGACCTCGGACATTCGGGTTATCATCCTCCAAGGCAGACTTCAGGACAGGCAACAGCGAAAAGTGGCCAAGCAGGGACTGATAGCTAAGTTCGGTACCCATAAGGAGAGCCTCAACCGTGCCCTTGTGTTCATGTCATACTACAGGTGACCACCAATGCATTATATACACACACAGACACACTTACACACACACACACACACACACACACACACAGTCACTCCTATATACACACATACACACGGACACACATATACACAGACATGCACACAGACACTCGCGCACACCCTTACAGACACACACACTCCCATACTCACACATGCATCCTCTCAGAGACTTAGACCACTCTACACTCATGCAGGCACATATACCCTCTCTCTCACAGACACTCGCAAACCCCCACCCCAGACACATACACACTGCCACACTCACACATGAACCCTTCACAGAATTAAGACACTCTGCAATCACTACACACACATGTACACTCTCTCTCACACTTACAACCCCAAACCAGACAGACATACACACAGACAGACACAAAGACCCACATGCGCACATACTTGTACTTGCAGAGTTACATTGTACTTTGCTCAAAAACAGTAAAACTCTGTTATCTGACTTTTTAGGTTAGAATCGATCTAAAATCATGGCATGGACGGAGAAGACAGAGCGCTAACACCTTCGACATATTGTGTAACTAACCCAATTGTTACAGTTAACCTGAGAATGCAACTTAAAAAAAAAAGGTTTTTTGATTTACACACGGAAGAAGCTAAACTATCATGGTATTCGAACAGATGAAAGACTCAACAGACAATCAAGGTAATTTTCAATGTGTAGTTTCAGTTACATCATACTGTAATTTTTTGCTATAAATACTGTGCCTTACAATATTGTCCCCCACAATCACCTGAAGAAGGTGCGGTTCTCTGAAAGCTAATGTGCTTCCAATTAAACCTGTTGGACTATAACCTGTCGTTGTGTGATTTTTAACTGTGGACACCCCAGTCCAACACCGGCATCTCCAAATCATGATTACTGTGAAGTGGAATTGTATTAATCGTTCTCCAGTACTCTGGAACCCCCTCCCTCTCCTCCCCGATGGTCATATTCTAATTAAAATTAATGTTAGAGGTCATCTCGCCACGTTATTCATGCTCTTCGCAAGCATTATTGTGAGATTTTCTCTAGAGTTATGCATGTAGAGTAGAAAAGGACAATGATTTTAAACAATGCTGTGTATTCCCCTAGAGAGCTGAGACTGCTCTAAACTGGATGGGAACCTTTCAGCAGCCTGGTAATGTTTCTGCTGCCTCTGTACAGGATCTTAGTGAGATCACATTGGAGTAGTGTGTAAAGAATGTTTCTACTCAATGAAGAAAGTGTATTGTTATGTTGGAAGGAGCTCAGAGATAGTTCCCTCAACTGATTCCTGCAAATAAGGTGTCTTAGGATGGAGAGATAGCAGGAAAGTGGAACAGAGGCCGCGATAACATCAAGCATGATTGTATTCAATGGCGGAGCTGTTTCGAGGGGTTGGATTCCTGACTGATGCTCCTCGTCCACACTCAGCCTTTCGAACGTGTTACACAGCATAGAGGGAGGACTGACTATCAAACAGGAAGCAGGTACTCCGGATAAGTCAGTCTTAATCAGTTTGTCAGAACGTCACCAGTGGAGTCACACAGTGACCAGTGCGGGGACCTCAACTATTTACAATGTACATCAATGATCAGGAGGTTGGAACACATATCCAGATACTGAGTTTGGTGATGTCGCTTGGATAAGCAAGAGATTAAATTATCAAGAGAGGGTGGAGTGTCTGCAAATAGATACAGAAAGTTCAAGGCAATGGATAATAATTTGGAAGGAGCAATACAACATAATATAACGTAATTTCATTTACAGGAATAATGGAAGGCAGTATGTTACTGAAATGGAGAGGGATTACAGGGTTTAATGATACTGTGTACTGGGGGGTTCACTCAGACCCGTTCAGACATGGGAGATTTGCTCCATCCCTGATTATCTGCTCCTTGACATTCCAAGTGACCACATTGCTCTCCGTTCACATAGAATATTTTGTTGTGGTTGGTTGGTGGTAGGGATGGTGTTTTGAAACGTGTATCAAGGGGACGGCCTTTATCCAAGATATATTCATTCCTTTCTACAAGGAGACCCGTAGAAGATGGGAATGGCTGCCTGCTTCTGAATGAAGGAGCTGTGGCTGCTTTCAGGACAGGGGTATTCACCAACGTAATGTATTGTGCATGGACACACTGTAACATTAATCGAGTGAGAGCTCCTTCAGTTCCTCTACCTCTTCCCATTTAATGGCTACTCTGCAGATTCCATGTACACCTTCAGGAATCCCACTATACTGGGAAAATAAGGATACACCTGGCAGCTTCCCGCTGAGGGAGAAGCAATGTATTGATCTCATCCACCACATACATCCTCCATCACTTAATGGTGACATTGATGTTGAGATACTGGGAGATGATGGAGCTGTCACCGACTCCGGCCTGGAAAGATTCGGATCACAGAAGCTGAATGATACTGTGACCCTAATAGCCACCGGCAGCACCGTCTTCACCCTGGCGTGAAGCTGAAGATCGTGTTGAAGAAGGTGACACCGCTCTGTGACCAGCTCCTTGTTCAGTCCAGATCCCCTCACACTCTGTTCCTGGGTTAAGTGTGGCTTGGGAAGCTGTTCCTGGAAAACCCGGGGTGGATACAGCAGATCCCTTTCCCTACACACACTCACTCCGTGGTTTCAGAGCTTTTCCTGTCTGCAGCCTCTGCTTCATTTGGTGTTCATGTTACACACTCAGATGCTGTTACCATAGTCCCCATGCTCCATCCAAAGTTGGGTCACCAAATCCTCCGGTCTCACTGAATGTCTGAGGCAGCTCACAGCACAAGCCCCAGCAAACCATCCCCAGCAACTCCACTAACGTTTCAACAACAGGAATCAGTCAGAAACCCCTCTGCTACAAATATTGTGGACCAGACCAGATCCCTGCAAAATATTTTAAGAAGGCCACTTAGAGCCAAACCATTCCTTATTTGAAAGAGAGATGTGAAGTGTATTTTCCAGATATGTTGTGACTGGTCAAAGCACTCAACATTAAGCCAAGTATAATCTATTCAAATGCTTTAGTTAAAATACAATCAAAGAAAATTTTGGGAGAGCTTATGCGTTAGTACACTTACACAAACAATAGATACCGTACCTTCTTGGTATACACTGCTTGGCACAAAGATAAATTCAAATACAGATTCTTACATGCAGTCTTTCGATCCAGGAAAAATCAACATCAACAAACATCTCAGAGAGACAGGCAGCTGGGGATCATGTATTGAAACTTCGAACCCTGCTGGGATCTCCAACAGCTTCTGAATGCTGCAGCTAAAAACAAAATGCGGAAACCTGGTCTGGGAGAGCTGGCCACTGCCCTTCCATTGTTATCACCGTTTTAATAAAACCTAAAGGCCTCCTCAGTTATTTACTTAAACTGTTTTCAGACAGCAGTTCTGCACCTCTGCCTTTAAAACCTCTCTTAAAAAAAAACAAGTGAAAATAACCTTTTTATAGTGATAGTATCCTCACAACTCCACCTTTAATAAAATGATCTATCAATATACAAAGATGGATTCATTTTAGACCTCCTAATCTTCCTCTATTCGTAGCAGGTAGAAAGCAGAATGAAGAAAGTGTTTGGGATGCTTTCCCTTATTGTTTATAGTATTGAGTACAGGAGTTGGGAGGTCGTGTTGCGGCAGGACAGGACATTGGTTAGGCCACTGTTGGAATATTGCATGCAATTCTGGTCTCCTTCCTATCGAAAAGATGTTGGGAAAGTTGAAAAGGTTTAGAAAAGATTTGCAAGGATGTTGCCAGGACGAGAGGATTTGAGCTATAGGGAGAGGCTGAACAGGCTGGAGCTAATTTTCCTGCAGAGTCGGAGGCTGAGGGGTGACCTTATAAATGTTCACTAAATTATGAGGGGCATGGATAGGATAAATAAGCAAAATCTTTCCCTGGGGTCGGGGAGTCCAGAACTAGAGGGCATAGGTTTAGGGTGAGAGGGGAAAGATATCAAAGAGACCTAAGGGGCAACCTTTTTCACGCAAAGGGTGATACGTGTATGGAATGAGCTGCCAGAGGACTTGGTGGAGGCTGATACAATTGCAACATTTAAGAGGCATTTGAATGGGTATATGAATAGGAAGAGTTTGGAGGGATATGGGCCGGGTGCTGACAGGTGAGAGGAGATTGGGTTGGGATATCTGGGGGTATGGACGGGTTGGACTAAAGTGTCTGCTTCTATGCTGTACATCTCTATGACTCTGTGATTCTATGACTGCAATGCATATATATATATATATATATATATATATAATATTGACTCTGAGCATAGAAATGTTTACAACGAGATTCGAATTCAGTCATTTTACTCCTGCCACAGAATGCCTTTGTCTTTCTTCATCCACGTCTCCAGACTGTGTCAAAACTTAGTTTTCTCGCCTGGTCACCTGTATAATTACAAATTGTTCGGCAGCAATAATAAGCTCAATCGAAACAGACTGGTATTTTTTCACCTGAATGCCCCCAAACTTTTCAGGGGTCACGATCAGTGATAAAGATTTATCTTATGTATGCTATTCGCAATTTAAATGCTGACATGTTGTAATGCCAACCCCAAGCTCAAGGCCTCCTTCCCCATTGTGGAATAAATCTGCTGATGTTTGCCCTGGACACTCCAGCCACACGTTACATAATGGAGCACTCCTCATCTCTCCAATAGTCCCTCTGAATGACCTAACTCCTCATGTCTCAGCATAAAAGAATTACATGCTTCTGTACCTCTTAATGCTATAACCTCTTTACCTGCTACTCCTGGCCTATGCCGGTAAACCTTACTTTCACAGGAATATGTTTTAAGAAGATCTCACACGTTCTTCTTCATCTCTCACAGAAACCAAACTTTGCTTTCTGAACCCAATCATATCATCAGCCATTTCAGCTTCTAATCTTGCCATTGTTACTCTCTGCTCTTCCACACGAGTTCTCACGACTGCAGGAAGTGAATTGTTGAACTTCCCCAAAATAAGAATCTCTCTAAGAGTGCCATAGCCTTTGCTCTGTTTTTAATACTAATACCCACCTTCCAAAATTACTTTGGTTGATTCTTTCAAATTCAATGTACGCTTAACGAGGGAGGTTTTTTTTAGATTCCAGAAACGCTGTCTGTAGCTTCTGGCCCAAGTTCATATGCCCTTCAGGTGGCTTTCTACACCTCCTTATACTGGCCAGATACCTCCTCCGATATGGATGCAAATACCTACCAGCTCTGAGTGGATCAACTAAATCCACATGGTCACTGATCACTGCATTTATTTAGCCACATTCTCAAATGAAATTAAAAAGGCTTCTTCATCCTTCTCATCAAATTTAGACAATACCTGGGCATATGTAAACAGAACCCCATCAGGCTTTTGGCTACTAAAGGATTGCTCATCCTTACTATCCTCCTCATCCAACCTACCGTCTGCCTTCATCTCCACCTTCTATGTCAACTTTCCTCTCGAATTGTTAACTTTTGTCGTTGAAACTCTCTGGTTTTCTTCTCTCTCTCTTTCTTCTTCATTTCCTTTTCTTTTATTTCTACTTCTCATTTTAATTTAGCTGGTTTCAATTCCTTCTCATGTTCAAGGTGCCTCATTTCAAATTGAATTCTAGCCATTTCCAAAGAGTCTGATGGTGTTTCCACCAAATGTAATTGCCGAGCTATAGCTGTAATTATCTCTCATTTTCTCACAGACAAACACAACTCCAACTCCAGCTTGTCTGCCAATTCCTAAAGGTTTGGCTTTGTTAACTTTTGTATAACACCCAACTTCACTTCTTCCACACCCAGAGAACTCTCAGTGACTGAAAAAATCTTTATACACAAATCACATTTTAAATCAACCGAATTCAACATCTGGAACAACTACCATACGCGACTTTTGAACCCAATAGTCTCCATTGCATACTCTCCAGTGTCTGCATGAGAGTATTCTGGATGGTCTGGTTTACTCCCACAATCTAGAGATGTGCACATCAGGTGAATTGTTTGTAGTTTTCAGGGATGTGTGGGTGAGATGCCTTAGTTGGGGTAAATATGTCATAGCTGAAAATGTGTTGCTGGTTAAAGCACAGCAGGTTAGGCAGCATCTCAGGAATAGGGAATTCGACGTTTCGAGCATAAGCCCTTCCTGATGAAGGGCTTATGCTTGAAACGTCGAATTCCCTATTCCTGAGATGCTGCCTAACCTGCTGTGCTTTAACCAGCAACACATTTTCAGCTGTGATCTCCAGCATCTGCAGACCTCATTTTTTACTCGTAAATATGTCATAATAGGGCAAAGGAATGGTTCTGGGTAGGTCACTCCTCGGAGGGTCGGTGTGGACTTGTTGGGTCAAATGGCCTCTTTGCACATTGTAGGGATTGTAATTCAAACCCAATTTTGTATTATCGATTTAGAAGTAGACAAGAGCCCACAGTTAGACCAACCAGACTGCCTCAAATTATTTCAAGAAGGTAGCTTGAATGCCAACATTTTCTTATTTTAAAGTTGGATGCGAAGTGGGATTTCTAGATCTGATGATACTACCCAAACCACTCACCATTAATTAAAACACAATATATTTAAACACTCTAATGAAAATCCATACAAAATGAAGAGGATTTTAGAATAACTCAACTATTGGAAACCTTAACCGAATAATGGATACAATACCGTCTACAAATGAACTGTTCCAACATACTAACCTCACCTAAACACACCCCATAGTAACAAGGAGCATTCAGACATACAGTTCTCCAATCCAGGAGGAAGCAGCATCAAGTGAAGCTTCAGAGAGAATAGCAGTTAGGGATAATTTATTAAAACTTCCAACCCTTCTGGGACACACGCACCTAATGACTTACAGCTATAAAGAAAAAACTAGAAAGCCTGGACTATGCGAGCTGGACATTGTTAGTACGATTTATTAAAAACCCTAAAACCCTAAAAGTTAGTTAGTTGAGCCATTTACAGTCGGCAGTTTGGACTTTAAGATCTCTTGTTAAAAAAAAGAGAAAATAACCTTTTTTTAAAAAAAAGTGACAGCATTGTCAGACAATTTAGATGCGTGGTCCTTTACTCAATGGGCTTCCCCGTGTTACTGATCACAAGGTCACCTGAGTTGGCAAACACAGGTACACTCCAAGTTGCAAGGACGTGTCTCATAACTTCTGAAACACGCCTGTCCATGGGCCATCACATGGGACATACCGGGAAGTGAAAAACAGCCAGACACACACCATTTCACTGTTTCTGAGCTACAAAATATAGCCAAAACCCAAGGCCAGGGAAAGATACAGAGGGACAGAGAGATTCACATTACAGACAGAAACAGACAGTTAATTAACTGGAAGGAGGTTGTGGAAATATGGGGGAAAAGACAGAGCAGTAGGACTAACTGGAGAAGTGAGATCTTCCAGAGTAAAATTACAAGAATGAGAACATTGAATAAAGGCATTGTCAGATCATTTGAAATGGTTTGTTACATCAAATTCTAAACCTGCTTCACAGAACACCACAAACAACATAAACTGGGACAAGATGACAGCCCAGCATGGAGGGCTGTGCAGACCATGCTAGTGTGTTGCTCAGTAAACTGCACTATCTGCCCAGCATGGAGAGCATTGCAAACTTTACTATCATATGCTAACTATACTCGCATCAGATTACTGCCTACAATGGGAATATTTGCTCTCTCTGCGTGTGTGTGTGTTCATCAGAGTGTACAGATAAGGTAAAGTGTTTGAGAATGTTAAAATAAAGGCATTGCCATAAAAATAGCAATATATATCGGTGTGCACATAAATGACAGATGGATGGGAGGTTGGTGTGAGTTCGAATCAGATTTGCTTCAACAGGTTTGAAACCGGGAGCGTCAGCAGCAGATTATTAACTTCATTAAGACGGTATTTTATAACTCAAGGTTCAAACAGGAGATGGAATAAGCCGGTGAGATACATCGCGGAGTGGTAAGTATTTCAAGCTAGAAATGGTCAGGGCATGGTGTCAGGAATCAGCTCATGATCAAAGGGATCTTCCATAGTTGTGACTCATCTGCTGCAGCCGCAGATATTGGCCAGGCATGGGATGGAAACACTGGAAGGAAGTGGAGTTTGTAACCAGAACAGTAGACAGTGACCTCCATGCTCTTAATATTTAAATAACAAAGGCAAAGGTACAATACATTGCGGTTCTCCGCTGAAACTGAGTAGGTCAACATAGAGACCCATGAGTAACATTGCCAGAGCCGAGAGAGGCAGTAATTCAACACCTTCATTTATGTAGTTAGTAGTGGTCGGTAGAGTAAATATCTGGATTCAGAGTTTCAACAGGAACAATAATAGTGGACAGAAGTGTAGAAAATATGAAAGAACAGTAATACAGTCATAACTAGTTTATAGATAAAAAAAATGGACAATGACACTTACCAGGAACACCAACGATCGCCAGGAAGGGATAATAAAAATATTGCATAAAGAGAAGAGCGTAATAGATCCGCGATGATAATTTCAACATATCAAATACAGAAAGATACCAAAAATGATCGGATAAACTCCTGTCTATTGTTGAAATATTCCAGTCGAATGTTCTCAGATTCTGATCCATTGTTGGGACATTCCAGTCTAATGTTCTCAGATTCTGATCTCTCCTCCCCCTCTCTCTGGATCTGCTGATCCCTGTCAGTGCTGTCGGTGATGGTGCCGCTCATGTTATGGGATAACGCATTGAACGGCGCCCATTTATAATTAAAAGATGTAAATCCTCCACTGGGACAATTAGAATCTATGGAGATTAGCATTAATCACAGTCACTGAACAAATAGGATCAGTTAACCAGTTCCATACATCACTTTTCGTATCACTATAAAAGGGAACATTTCCCGGTTTTAGATGGAATGGATGACGGTTGCTGAGGGATGGACCATAAATCTTTAATTTTTTATTTATTTTTCCTTGCATACGATATTATAAACGGAACACTGCAGGGGTGTATATATGTTCCACTCTGTTTATGAAAGGAAGCAGTTATAAAATAATAGATCAGCTACATAAAAAAAGCATCGGTTGGGCAAGTTTCTAGATGCCTTAACCTACAGTATGATACTTATTGATCAGTGTGAGGCTACGCTGGGTTTTAATGCCCTGTTTTCAAATCCTTTTATAACCTTGAGACAGAGCACTGAGACTGCTGCTCAGGAACAGGCCGAAGCAATTCTGTCCCCATGGGCCTCTTACAGAAGGTTAGGAGAAGGTCATTCAGTCCATATTAGCTTGTTGCTAATTGAAAAGGTGTAACTCTGGAATATTAGCACATTTTGCCAACAAAATCATTCAAAATAAAAGGATTTGTCGCTGCAGCTGTATGAGGTGTCACTGAGAGGGCACCTGGAGTTCATTGTTTCTGTAACTGAGAAGGGATGGACCTCCATCAGATACAGTTTATTTGCTTCTTGTAATCCAGGGGTTGCTGTGTCATTTAATGTCTTGTGACTGTTATGAAGGGACAGGAGGATCCCATGCAGCCTCTCGATCCTGTTACAGAGGGGCAGGGAGTGTTTATTTAACATTTCAAGTCTGCTACGCATAAATATTACGTTTAAACTAGATATGGAATAGGAAATACCTGATGTAAATAATGAAGTTCTATCTTTGAACAAGGCCAATTTTGAAAGTGTTAGGCGAGCCCTGTGAAAGGCTGATTGGAATACCCTATTCACAGGGAAAGGGATGGTTGGTAAATGCAAGGCAATCAAAACTTGCTTTTAGAGAGTCCAGAGCCAACGTGTTCCCATTAGTGAGAGGGGCAAGGCTGGTGGGTGCAGGGAGTGCTGGATGGCTAGATATATTGATGCTCTGTTCAAGTTAAAAACAGGCATATGTCAGGTAAACAGAGCTGAAATCAAGTGGATCCCGAGAGGAGTATAAGGGCAGTAAATGTAATGTCAACGGGGAAATCGAGCCACAAAAATGTGAACACGAGTTGGCGTTAGAAATAGGGTTAATGAGGTATTGAAGAAATTCTACAAATCTTTTAATGGCAAAAGATTAACTAGGGAGAGAATAGGACACCTTAAATATCAGTAAGGCTACCTATGAGTGGAACCACAAGAGATGGGAGGGATATGAAACGAGTATTTCTCCTCAGTATTGAATGTGGAGGGAGTTACAAGAGCGAGAGAATGAAGAAATGTTTAGTGATAGCTTGAAAAGTATCGATATTACAAGGAGGTGTTGGACATTTTAAAATACATAAAGGTGAACAAATCCCTGGGACTGATCAGTTGTATCACACAAGTTTGTGGGAAGCTACGAAAGAGATTGCTCTGCAATTTGGTGATATATTTGTATCATTGATTTCCACAGGTGAGGTGCCATAGTACTGGAGGGCTGCTAACATAGTGTCATCATTTAAGAAAGGAAGGAAAAACCAGGTCACTATAGACTGGTGAGCCTGACGTCAATGGTGACTAAATTGTTGAAGGGGATCTTGAGGGAAAGGATGTATATGCATTTGGAAAGACAAGGACTGAAGAGGGATTTGTCCATTGGAGATCACGTCTCACTGACTCGGTGGAATGTTTTGAAGAAGTGATGAAGACGATTGATCAAGGCAGGAAAGTGGATGTTGTCTTTATGGAATTCAGTATGAAAACCAACATGTTCTACATGGTAGACTGGTTAGCAAGGTCAGACTGCCTGGGATCCTGGGAGAGCTCGCCATTTAGATCCAACATTTTCTTGAACATCGGAGACAGGGCGTGACACTGGATATTTGTTCATTTAACTTGGAGACCTGTGACCAGTGGTGTGCCACAAAGGTCAATAGTGAGTTCACTGCCTCTTGTCACTTATACAAATCATTTGCATTTGAGTATATGAAGTATAGTCAGTAAGCTTGTAGATAATACCAAATTTGGTGGTGTAATCGACAGTGAAAAATGATATCTCTGAACAAAGTGGAAACTTGATTAGGTGAGCCGAGGGGTGGCAGATGGAGTTAAATTTAGATAAATGTGAAGTGTTGCATTTTGGCAAGACAAATCAGGGCAAGGCATGAAGTACGGTTCTGTCAAAAGTTGTCAATCAAAGAGAACTCCATTGAAATTATAGAATCCGCACCGTGACGAAACAGGCTATTCAGCCCATCGAGGCCACACCAACCCTCTAAACAGTATCCTACTGAAGAAACCCCTACCCTGTCCCTCTGAGCCTGCATTTCCCATGGCTAATCCACCGCGCCCACACATTCCTGGGTACTGGGGCAATTTAGCATGGCCAATTCCCACTTGCCTCTATATCTTTGAACTGTGGCAGGAAAACATGGCACCTGGAAGAAACACACACAGACACGGGGAGAATGTGAAAACTCCACACAGGCAGTCATTCAAGGATAGAATTAAACCCAGATCGCTGAGCTCTGAGGTAGCAATGCAAGCCACTGAGCTACTGTGTCACCTTGTGGTGCAGGTTCTCCGTTCCTTGAAAGTGCCATCACAGGTAGATACTGTAGTGAAGAAGGCACTTGGTGATCTTCCCTTTATTGGTGCGTGCTTGCGTCTATGCGCTTGCATGAAATGTTGCATCTGTACAGGACATTGGTTTGGCTACTTTTGTAATATTGCCTTTAATTCTGGTCTCCCTGCTGTCGGAAAGATGTTGTCAAACTTGAAAGGGTGCAGAAGAGATTTAAAAGAATGTTGCAGGTGTTGGAAGGTTAGAGTTACAGGGAGAGTTTGAATAGGCTGGGACTATTTTCAAGTGCTGAGGCTGAGGGGTGACCTTAAAGAGGATTATAAAATCACAAGTGGCATAGATAAGGTAAACAGTCAATGTCTTTACACCAGGATAGGCGAGTCGAAAATTACAGGACAAAGGTTTAAGTTAGAGGGAAAAGATTTATAAAGGGAAATGAGGCACAACACTTTCAAAGAGAGGCTGCTGTGTTTATGGATTGAACACCAAAAGAGGTGGTGGAGGCAGGCACAGTTACACCATTTAAAAGGCATTGGAATGGGTACGTGCATGGGAAGGGTTTAGAGGAATATGGGCCAAGTGCTGGCAAGGGGGACGAGATAAATTTAGGATATTTGGTCAGAATGGACGACTGGATCGAAGGGTCTTTTTCCTTGTTGTACATCACTGAGACTCTGTTGACTCTTGAGTGTATAACACAGGAACAGGAAGAGGCTATTCAGGTTCTGAATTCTGTCAGTCAGCTTGTTTGCTCAATTACTGAGAGTCAAATACAAAACTACGTCATTCAGATTTTGATGGTATTTTACAGAAACAGGCGAAAGGCTTTTAGTCAAGAGAAGCTGTAAAGAATGTGAAGGGACCATTCAGTCCCTCAAGTTCATTCCACAGGAGCAGCAGGTGAGCACAGAGCGATTGGAGCCTGTTAGTCAGTAGCAAGAGGAGGACATTTATTTTCACAAACTTTGGATCAGGAGGCATCACTCAGTTGCTCAAGACTGGGACACAGGATCAGGAGGCAGTCACTCAACTTCTCGAGACTAGGACACAGAAACAGGAGGCAGTCACTCAACTTCTCGAGACTGGGACGCAGGAACAGGAGGCAGTCATTCAACTGCTCGAGAGTGGGACTCAGGAACAGGAGGCAGTCAATCAACTGCTCGAGACTAGGACACAGGAACATGAGGGAGTCACTCAACTGCTCGAGACTGGGGCACAGGAACAGGAGGGAGTCACGCAACTGCTCGAGACTGGGACGCAGGAACAGGAGGCAGTCATTCAACTGCTCGAGAGTGGGACTCAGGAACAGGAGGCAGTCAATCAACTGCTCGAGACTAGGACACAGGAACAGGAGGGAGTCACTCAACTGCTCGAGACTGGGTCACAGGAACAGGAGGGAGTCACGCAACTGCTCGAGACTGTGACGCAGGAACAGGAGGCAGTCATTCAACTGCTCGAGACTGGGACACAGGAACAGGAGGCAGTCATTCAACTCCTCGAGAGTGTGACTCAGGAACATGAGGGAGTCACTCAACTGCTCGAGACTGGGACAAGGAACAGGAGGCAGCTTTTCAACTGCTCGAGACTGGGTCACAGGAACAGGAGGGAGTCACGCAACTGCTCGAGACTGGGACGCAGGGACAGGAGGGAGTCACTCAACTGCTCGAGACTGGGACACAGGAACAGGAGGGAGTCACGCAACAGCTCAAGACTGGGACACAGGAACAGGAGGGAGTCACTCAACTGCTCGAGGCTGGCACTGGGAAATCTGGAGGCTTGTGAGGCCCCAGGATCCTGTTACGCAGGGACAACAGGAGGTGATTCACTCCGCACCAGCTTTGAGCACTGGCAGAGAAGGGGAGTTTGCCTGTTGCAAACAGAAATAGATGAATAAGTTGCATTCATGAGTCCACACAATCCTGCCCCACCATTCACTCAGAGCACCGCTGATCTGATAGTGATTCCCTCATTCCATTTTACAGAGACTCCCCTCTCTGCAGCCTCTGCTCCATTTGTTGGTCACGTTGCAGAAACAGATGCCGTAGCAACAGTCACCATCACTCATCCAGAGGGTCGGGTCTAATCAGATGAGTAAGGATTTGAAGGGACCAATCACAAGAATGAAAACACAAAATAAAGGCATTGCCAGATGTTTAGTTCTCTCACAATTGCAATCCAACTCACATAACCAGCCCATCCATTGTACGTTCAGTATGGAGCACTGTGTAGATCCAGCTAGCGAACTGCTGAATGCAACCCAGCAATGTCCAGAGTGGAATTCTCTGCAGCCCACACCAATGCTTGATCCATAATCATTTGCCAAATGTCCAGCATAGGGAGCTGTGCAGACCACACTGGTTCATTCATATATAACCTCAGGCTTTTGCATTGTTCGGTAACACTGTGTAAGATCACTGCCCAGCGTGGGGAAACTTGCAGCCAATGCTGGCAGTGACAGGATGTGCAGCTCCCATCCATTTACAGCTTTATATCTCCATTGCACCTTGACAAGGGGTGTTGTGGGTGTGAAAATCACTGAAAGGGAGAGATGTAAGTTGAAACAGTTTCAATACCAATAGTTCCGATTCAGGCGCATACCACTCCAGTATTTAAAGATGAAATAAATGAGATAATGTTGAGTGAGGTTTTGTGGATGGTGCACAGAAGTAAGAGCGGGTTGGTGCTGTTATAGTGGTTGCACTATAAGCCTCCAAATAATCAATGGGAATTAGAGAAACAAATATGCAGGGAGGCTGGGGAGGCTTGCAGGAGCAATAGGATTGTCATAATAGGCAATTTTAATTATACTAACATAGGCTGGGACAAACCATTATAAATGCCGGAGGAAACATCACAGAAGCGCTCCACAGGAGACCCCCAAGCACTGAGGATGTCACTTAGACAGGGGACGAAATATCTGAAACATCAATTCCCAGCTCGGCGAACAGAACCACAACAGCAAGTTTAGATCTTATCAAATTATGAGAGTCGTGCATCGGGGTGAATACTTCATTTTTTTGGCAAGGTTGGGGATTCGAGGACTAGAGGAAATCCATCAATGCTTCGAGAGAAATGAAATAAAAATTAACCCGTCGGGGCAACTTTTTTACACAGAGTATGGTACACATATGGACTGAGCTGCCACTGGAAGTGGTTGAGGTGCATACAATAACAACAGTGAAAAGGCATTTGAACAAGTACACAGATAGGAAAATATTAAAGGATACAGAGCAAGGGCAGAGAAATTGGATGAGTGTGGATGGACATTTTGTTCGGCATGGACCAGCTGGGCAGAAGGGCCTGTTTCCGTCTGTAGAACCATATGACTGCAAATATGTGTGTTTTGGGATAGAGACAGGGAGGGGGAGACTCAGAAAAAATGTCATGGAAAGATATGTTCACTGTTTCCAGAATGCTGATATTAAGATATTTTGATAGTATCATGCAACACGGCTCGGTATAATGAAGAATTATGAGTGAATGGTATATTAGTATGAGTTCAGGCGATGGAGAGTTTTGAATGAGCATTTGTCCTGCAGCTTCGTAACTGGGAGGGAGGACTGCAGAGTCTTCGACACGTTGAGCTGTATAAAACAGTAATTTGTCTCAGTTTCATTTTCGTTGAGTGTGACAGAGGGATTGTTTGTACAAAGCTGAGCTAGTTTCGTGGTGCTATCTTATCCAACTCACCTCATTAGCTACCCATCCGACCCCATGGTGTCCCTCTCATTCAATACCAGCCCGATTCTCCCACCCATCACGATTGACCAGACGGCACTCCGGTACTTTTACCCCAGTTTTCTTCAAGGGCCTATTCGAGGGCATTTCCCATGGAACGCACTGTCCTAACAATATATTCCATCTGCTTTATACTTTCATACGACAGCCAGCATGCTTTACACAGACCAAACAAAAAATCTACACTTATTTTGTGGTTTAGATGTCCAATCACACTTAGTAATTCTGGTTATTTCACTTGACTCACCTTAATGATATTAAATCAAAGACAGCTTCTTAACACGTCTTGTTATAAAATATAATTTCGAGCAGAGAACGTATTTACTCTCAGCCGTTATCTTGACCGTTATTTGAATTGCACCATTTTCATTGTTATAAAAGTTTCTCTTGCCCTTTCCCTGTGACTGTTTCTGTTTCTGACAGTTGCACAGTCTCCCACTAAGTTAGTTGGACGGCAGGTTTGTGATGTAGAGGGAGGCCAACAGCGCAGGTTCAGTTCCTCACACTGACAGAGGTTACCATGAAGGGGACGCTCTCTCAACCTCAACCTCACCCCATCACCCGAGATGTGGTGACCCTCAGGGTAAACCAGCATGAGTGGTCTCTCCAATGAGAGTTCTTTGGGTCTCTATTCTATCAATGTTAGCAGTTTATTTTTCTTTTAAAGTAATCTTATTGAAAAGAGATTTTTTTATATTATAATAACCCAATAACAACACAACTCAAATAACTGAACAAAATTACACTCATGTGCATGTACTTACAAAACAAGTTAAAAACACAAAGTGGACAGAAGAAAAACAAAAATAAACAATAAGTAATGAATAAGTAGAACACCTCAGCATAACAAAACAATAGCTCTCGTTCTTCAAGAGCATTAACTGATACGCATTTTAAAGTTCATAATTGTTCCTTGCTGGATATTAGATTCATTAGACAATATCGACATGGCTATATTAAAGCCCTTCTTAATGTGGCAGATAAACCTGCATCATGATAATCCAAAAAGGGCTGCCATGTCTTATATAAATCTCTGTATTTTTGATGCACCATACTGGTGAGAAAGTCCAAAGGGATATTCTCCATGAAGAACTTACGATGACACAACAGACCCAGGGTTTTCAGATATCCAATACAACAGAACATGTTTCCTAACACAGAAAGTAAGAATATATTTTTTTCATCATGTGCATCTGCGTAAGGTACCCTGAGCAGGCCCAGGAAAAGAAAAACTGGGTCCATCTCCAATTCAGTCCCCAATATCTACTCTATCACAGCTACCACAGTGCTCCAATATATTTGAAGTCTGTAGCAGGACAACAAGCAAAGAGTAAGAGTGTCTGTAGTCATTCTGCATTTACGACAGGCTGAAGATAATCCGACTTCACATTTTGAAGGTCAATCTGGTGTCAGATAGACCCTATGAAGAATTGTCAACTGCATGGAATAGGTCCTATTACATATCAAAATCCTTTGAGAATGTTCACAAATATCGTCCCATCTCTCCGAGGTGTTCTGAACCCCCATATCTCTCTCTCGCAGACATTACAAAGCTGCACAGTCTCGTCTGAGGGGACACACTCCAACTAATGATAAAGGGTACTGGCAGCGAGTGTACTCTAAGCAATAAGCACCCATTTCTCTCTATCCGATCTGTGAGAGTCTGTTAAACGTGTATTTTTTAAAAATCAAATCACTGATCTGGATAAAAAAACCAGAAGAGGTCTCTACTAGGTAGTCCATACTTACGAGTTATTTGATCAAATAATGTCATTCTTTCTCCCTCAAATAACACATGGTGGCTCAGTATTTAGCACTGTGGCCTCACAGCAACAGGATCCAAAGATGTGCAGGTTAGATGAATTGGCTATTGATAAATCACGCATAGTGTTCAGGGATATGTAGGTTGGAGCATTAGTAAGGGTAAATATAGGATACTAGGGGAATGGGTCTGGGTGGATCGAAGTCGACTTGTTGCGCCCAAGGGCTTGTTTCCATACTGTAGGGATTCTATTAATTCTAAATCACTCAAGCAAGTTACATCGCTGGCTTCCCACAATTTAAACATGGAATCCATTATCCCCGGTTGACAACTCGTTATACCAATTATAGGAGTAAGCAGCATAGTTTTGGCTATATTGTCCTCGACCTGACATATTGACATTCATGCTTTAGCTTTATTGATAATTATTGGGTTATGACAATACTCCATAAATGTTGTCATTTTGCCTAAGAACAACAGACTAATAAGGGTTCACTTTGTCTGAGAGGGTTCAAAATCTAACCGTATTGACACCGAGTCCTCAGTGGCTCAAACACTAAAATAGGGTAAAAAAGAGCTTAATTGATAGCTTTTTAGTTTGGGAGATCGACCCCCCACAATCTGTGGGGTAGTTGTAATTTTGTTAGCTTGATAAAGAGTTGCTTATGGTGCCAAATAAAAGAGCTAAACCAGCCATTACGTCTCCTAAATATCTGTCTGGGAAACATCAAAGGAAGCATTCACATGGGGTATAACAAATAAGGAACGACATTCATTTGAAGAACAGCGATCCGACCTAGCCAGGATGTTGGAAGTGCATCCCAGCTTTGAAGGTGTTGTTTAATTTTGTCAAACAAATGGACATAGTTCACGTTAAATAAATGATCAGAGTCGGATGTAATGAATATACTAAAATAGGTAAACCACCCTCGTGACCATTTAAAAGGAAACCAGGATTTGCCTTCAACATCAGGTATTTCCCTGAGACCTCCCATAGGGATGGACACAAACTTTGTAAAATTAATCTTATAGCCCGAAAAGGTGATAAGCGAATTAATGCATTGCATCACGTGACTTGCCAAAACTGTGGGATTTGACAAAAACATAAGACCCTCAACTGCATACAACATCTTTTGTTACTTCTATCTTACTTCTGGGGCAGGAATGTTGACATAATATTCCCAATTCCGCAAGATGCCACCATATCTAAGATTGTTGCAGGGATGGGGAAAAGATCAACCCTCGTGTGCCATTTATCCAGCTTAAAGGAGAAAATAAAATCCCTACTTGTGAGATAGATCTGCCTCCAGACTTCCATCAGCTCTAATTCTGCCAGAGAACTAATTGCTTACATTATAACGAGGGTATTGGGGGACATTTGGACACTCTGTCCACGTGGGTCCATAAGACAGTTGAAATCTCCTTCTACAGTTATGTGCCACGATGCAAGATAACTAAATTTGGAAAATGCATCTACCAGGATTTTAAGATTGTGCACCGGGGGGCAATAAACATTCAAAGTACTGTATTACTTCCCATAGTTCAAGACTTTGGGGATGATGATCCTCCCGTGAGTGTCTAATGCAATCTAGTAATTTAAATGGAAGGTTCTTCTTCACTATGATGGCTTCTCCCCTACTCCTTGTATGAAAAGACGAGAGAAAAAAACGATCAAACCGCCCTGCTTTTACGTCAAATTTTCCTTGACATCAAGGTGCATCTCCTGCAATAGGACAGCATTCACCCTCTCTTTTTGAAGACTAGAAAGTACATTTTTCCTCTTGACTGGCAGATGGCTCCCCTTAATGTTCCAGGTTCAACATTTCAGCACATCATTATCCATAACTCATTGTAGCAACATTTTAACTCTAGAGTTTCAAATCGAATTACACATCGCTGATGATTAATGAAAAAAAGACTCATTGAGCCTAAAAACTGTACAACCTAAAACTACTACAACTAAAAAGGTCGTAAAACTTTCCAAAGCTAAACACATTAAAAAGAAACAAAGAATGAAATGAAATCCAAAATGCGAATCACACTCGATTGGGGAATTTATCGCCTACTGAAGACGCTTACATATCTCAAAACTTTATCTTGTGCCCGCTACCAATATGGAATCCTGGGCAATTAACAACAAAAATCGGGCTTGAACTGCCCTTCGGTCGGCACTTAGACATCACAACTACCTTTGTAACTCCCTCCATCTTGAGCTGCACCCCAAGCACAAGCAAAGAAAGAGAAAAAGAGTAGTAATATTAATGAAGAAGTTAAAAATGAGTACTCGACCCAGTCCCGGCTATAATTTAATACTGCTTAATACCAGAAAAATCAACAAAATGTCTTTAGGAGAAATATGATTATCTAAATATCCAGTTTACTTTAAAATGTCCATAAAATTTTCGCTTTCTCTGGACAGTCAGACGAGTTCGTGAATCCACTGAAAGCAATACGGAACACCGCTGTGTAGCGTAAGGAATACTGAATCCAGAGTTCCCTTACTCTTCTCTTGATCTCAGCAAAATATTTTCTTTCCTGAATCACCGCCGCTGAAAAGTCCTGAAAGAACATAATCCTGGGGCTCTCGTGAATTAAACCCATCGGATCTTTCCCCGGGTTCTGAAAGCTTCCATCTGTCTTTGTTTGTCCCCATAACTATGTAACTGCGCAAGGACAGGATGAAGGCGTTGGTCTGAGTCTGACTTCCGTGCGGTAACCCGATGAACTGTCTCAGTCTTCACTCGTCCCTCCTCAGTTTCCAAGTGACGGAATCGCTGCAGCCAGTTCTTGAAAAAACTCACCGGCTGACCACCTTCTGTCCGCTCCAGCAAACCGACGATGTGAATATTCTTCATCTTACCCCTGTTCCCGTGGTCGTCATCTTGTTTAGTTAAGGTGCAGACCTGTTTTTCAAGGACGAGGATCCTCTCCCGAGAGGAATCGATCACGGTCTCTGCCACTGCAGTTCGGTGCTTGGCAACGTCTGCTCTTTTTTCAAGGCTGTCAAATTGCTGCTTATGTTTTTGGAGCACGGCTGTGAGCGGCTCTAGCCACGGCTGAACGGTTCTTCAATCGTGCCTTCAATCATTTCACGTAACTTGATGAACTCAGTGACCAAGGCCTGGTGAGTAACTTGGTCCATCGAACGAGCAGAAAGGGTTGCAGATATCGCCTCAGTATGCTCGATTCTTCTGACGGGTGCAACACTTGTTGAGAGTACTCGATCCTTTCCCCATGTTTTGTCATTTACCTTTGACAAATCGGGATCAGTAAAGATTCTATTGCTCTTTTAGTGTTGGAATTTAAGTAAATGGCTGGGATGGGGTAGGTTAGCGAACCACTTTGCCCGTGTGTTGATGCAGAGCCCAGAAAAGCAGACTTTCTGGATCGCAGCCATCTTGTCTTCCCCCTCAACATTTTATCAATATTATCATTTTATTTTGCATTATGCTCCTGGAGGTTCTGAAGCCGTGTTATTTGATACCACTGTCTACAGGTCCGCCCACTCTGCACGTTGCTGCCCATTCCTCGATAATCCTTGACTGTGTTGTTATTTATGAACCTTACATCTTTGCCTCAAAAATATTCAATATCTCTGCCTGAAATGGTCTGTGGGGAAGAGTGTTCAAAAGACTCACAGCACTTTGAGAAAACAATTATAAGCAATATGATCCGAATGTGAGATTAGTCTTTTGTGTCTCCTTATCTGAGAAAGGATATAATTACATTGGAAGCAGTTCAGAGATATTTCATTTCACGTATTCCTGGGGTGAAGGGCTTATATTATAAAGGTTTTAACAGGTTACTCTTGGAATGAGATTGAAACAGACAAGACCTTGATAAGTGTGGATTAGTATGTACCCACTGGGTGTTTGTATAGTCCAAATATATTGTCATTGTCATAGAACCTCTACAGTGTGGAGGCAGGGCATTCCGTCCATTAAGTCCACACTGACCCACCAAACAGCATCCCACCTGGACGTGCCCCCAATCTTATCCATGTAACCCTGCATTTCCCATAACTAACCAATCTAACCTACACTTCCCTGGGCACTATGGGCCATCCACTTAAAACTGCACATCTTTGGACTGTGGCAGGAAACTGGGAGGAAACCCACACAGGCATGGGGAGAATGTTCAAACTCCGCATACAGGGTCGCCCGAGGTTGGAATTGAATCCAGCTCCTTGGTGATGTGAGGCAGCAGTGCTACACACGGATCCATCATATCCCTCTGTTAGTTCTGTTAGTTAGTTGTGGCTGACTAAAGAAATCTGCCTGACTTGTTCTTATGACTGAACCTGACCAAGTCTGAGAATTTTATCATCGGCCAAATCACCCAACCTGGTTACATTGAAAATTTGTTGTGAGCAGTGGAGGAGTGGGACTAGAAAAGGAAAGAGTGACACCCTACATCCTCAGTCACAACTGGAGTGTGAAAAAAAATCAGAAAGTGGGAATTCATTCAAGTGGGAATTCTCTTTCCCAGAAGATGGGTGGCTGAATCTTTATATTATATCGAAGCACGCTTTGTCTGATTTTCCATAGACAGGTGTATCACGGATAATGGTGCATGGAGAGAAAAGTCTAGCTGGGACCACAATGAGATGAGCCACGACTTTATTTACTGGTGGAGTAGTGTCAACGGGCCGAATGGCCTGCTCGTGTCCCTCAGCCCTATGTTTTGATGTTCCATTCAGCCCTTGAGACTTGCTACACAGGGGCAGATCGAGGCCACTCCGATGGTTTGGTGCAGTTTTGGAAATATACTTGGAAAATCGAGGCTGCGTCTGGAGTGACACTCACCCCCCATCCCTGTTTCCAGGCTTCCCCTCTCGGCGATGTCTGCTCCAGATGTGGGTCGTGTTACAGACCCAGATTCACTGTGAGTATAGCCCCCATACCCCATCTACCGTTAACTCACACAAATCCTCTGCTCACCTGAATGTAGTATTACACAACACAACTTCCGGGAAAATAACCAGTTACTTTGCAAAAGCAAAGAGTAGGCTATTCGGCCCCTCAAGCTTGCCCTGTCATTTAATACGAACATGGCTGATCTACTCCAGGTCTATCTCCACTTTCTTGCCGACTCCTTGTATCCCTCCACACCTCTCTGGGTCAGGGAATTCCAACATTCACTACCTTCTGAGAGAAGACATCACTTTGCATCTCAGATAGAAATCAGATGTTCCATATTCGGTAACCATGTCCTCGAGTTCGACACTCGACTCAGGTATGGTAACAACATCTCAACATCGACCTTCTCAATTCCGTTCTGTGTCTTGTAATTTTGAGCAGTATCACTCCTCATTCATTTAAACCCCAATGAATAATCACCTCACCATTTTAGAGATTCTCAATAACACAACCCTTTCATCGGCTAATGAACCATCCTAGTTACTTGCTGCATCAGCATGCTGACGTTATGTTTCAGACACAGGAACACTCCAATCCCTTTGTACTGTTCTTTTTTCTGGAAATGTTCTCCATTAAATAACAACCTGCTTTTGATGCTCAGTGTTATCCTCAAACTCGGATGTCTATTGCACTCAGTTCCCTCCTTTAGACTATCAGTATAGAGTGTAAATAACTGATGCCATCGGACTGATAGCTGTAGTCCTCCAACAGATACACCTTTATCATGAAGATTCATTTATCCTAACTCTCCAATTTCTATGTGCTAACCAATCATTGTCCCATCTTATTACATTATCCATCATCCTACCAGCTTCTGTCTTGTGTAAGAACTTTTATTTTGTAATACCTTGTGGAAAATCTCTGGAAAGTCTGGTGTCTACCAGATCTCCTTTATCAAGTCGACTTGTTACATTCTCAGGCACCTCCTGAAATACTTTGCATGATTTTGCAGGGCAAAGTATAATTTCACTTTCACAAAATCACACTGATTCTGCGTGAAGCTTTTCGAAATGTCCATGCTGGCTAGGTTTTCCAAATTAAGCTCGTCCCATCTGCTTTAATTTGGCCCCATATGCCTCGAAATATTTCCCATTGATACGTTTGTACAAATGAGTTTTAAATGTTTTAGCTATACGTCCATCTACCACTCTTCCTCTGGCAGCTCATTCCATACCCACACCACCCTCTGGGTAAAAACACTGCCCCTGCGTCCCTTGTAAATTTTCCCTCTGTCACCTTAAACCTATGCTTTCTACGGCTGAACTCCCCCATCCTGTGGAAAAGACCTTGGCTATTCACCCTATCAATATCTCTCATGATTTTAGAAACTTCTATAATGCCATCCCTCAACCTTCTACACTCCATCCAATAATAACTTCAAGAACAAGCAGTTAAAGATAAATACTGCAAATTTGAATCAATAGTAAACAATACTCAGCCCAAACTTCATACTGTGATTTGTTTTTTCTCCCTATTACAAAACTAAGGCAGCATGAAACGCTTACTCGTGCCAATAAGAAGTCAAGCACCTGATAACCTTTGTCTAAAGGAGGTGACGATCTCGACAGTGAAAATCTATTTATGGCCAGATCTTTATATGCCACATAGTCAACATTCTCCCTCCTGGCCTCCTATGACCTTGTGTGATTGTGTCTTCTTTATCTTGCACTCAATAAAGAGAACCCCTTTCCCCATTCACACCTTAATTTAAACCCATTTTATATAATCTTCTCGTTCACCACTGCTAAAAGCCGGTTTATCTTTGCCACGCCCTCTTTTCCCTGTCACCTATCTCCCACCTCTGGCAAGGTATTAAAAAGCCAAGTTTCCAATGCTTTTCAGTTACGAAGACGTATCACACTGCGCTTCAAATGCTAACGCTGTTTCTCTGTCTCTGCAGATGCTGACAGACCTGCTTAGCTCCTCCAGAAATGAATAGGCACAGAACACCTTTTCGCAAAACAACTAACTATGGATACTGGTAATAAAAATACCAAAATTGCTTGAGAAATTGGGAGCTTTGTCTAGGGTCACTGGACCTGAAAAATTAACACTACCTTCATTTCAGAAGATGCTGCAACATCCTCATCAATTTCTTCAGCAATTTCTGTTTTTGAACAATTTCCAATGACATATGTCAAAGATGCCCAAACATCCTGTCCAACATGGAGAGCCGTACACTGGGAACTGAACAATAACGCATGGTGCAGAAGTTCCTTGACTCTGAAATTGCATAAGTCTGGCATCACTGACACTGCAGAGCTATTAATAATTGTCAGGGAGAAAAACAGAGAGAAACACATTCACTTCAAATACAGAAGTTGACATTGTGGAAGAGAAACGATTTAGATCATTAGTTTAAATGGATTGAGTTAAAATAACAAATTAGAGGCAGCAGGGAGAGGCCCTCAGCAGAATGAGAATGTGAAAGTGCAAGTGTTACCGCATCAGAAACCAGGTTAGGTATAGAATACAGGGCTGATGGGTGAATGGGTCCCGGTGTGAACTGTGGGACAGTCAGTAGAATTGAATTGTAGATATTGCAACTCAAACTGGGTTATCATTTGATGTTGTAGATCACAGCAGCAGCAGAAACAGAATTGTATTGAACAACAATCTGTAGCATTTTCCAGACGATAATTCATCAGTCTACCATGACCATTAAGCCGATCCTTGGTTCAGTAATGAGTGTGGGTGAACATGCCAGGGTCGGAATCACGTGGATCTAAACCTGTTGACAACCCATTAAAGCTACCACGCTTAACTGGTTAAATTTCGGCCAGCAGAACGAATGTCTGATGGAGAGGGGAAATGATCCCAAGACTAACAGATCAGATCTAAGCTCTGTCGTCCTGCCAAATCCAAACATAAATATCGGTGGTGTATTAAACAATTTACTGGAGGACAGTACTCCACAAATATCCTCATCCTAAATATGGAACAGCTCTGTACGTCAGTGAAAAAAGTCAAGGGTGTGGTGGCTGTATTACCCTCAGCCAGACGTGTTGAGTTGATGATCCACCTCACACTCATCATGCTTCCCACAGAATCACAGATGCCAGACCTCAAGCAATTCGATTTGCTGTACGGTCCTGAGGAATCACCTGAACACTATAGATGCGACAAAGGCAATAGGCCCTGACCCCATTCCTGCAATCGGACTGAAGACTTGTGCTGCACAACAAGCCGTGTCCCTGGGGAAGCTGTTTCATTCCAGCTCCACCTCTGACATCTCCCTGACAATGTGGAAAATTAGCTGAAAATGTGTTGCTGGAAAAAGAGCAGCACGTCAGACAACATCCAAGGAGCAGGAGAATTGATGTTTTGGATATGAGCCCTTCTTCAGGCTCATGCCCGAAACGTCGATTCTCCTGCTCCTTGGATGCTGCCTGACCTGCTGCGCTTTTCCAGCAACACATTTTCAGCTCTGATCTCCAGCTTCTGCAGTCCTCACTTCCTCCAATGTGGAAAATTACTCAACTATGAGTCCCTGAATAGGAGAATAATTACAATCTGACCAATTACCACACCCTCAGTCCCATCACGATAGTCAAATTGGTGGGAATTCTTTTTGATAGAGCTGTCAAGTAGCACCGAAATAATCAGGACATTGTGGTTTCCGATATGTCCCCATGTGGAGATGGTGCTGCAGTGGACATATCATTGGATTACGAATCCAGACCAGGCCAATGCTCTGGCAGCTGGTGGAAGTTAGAAATAGTTAATAAAATATCGAGACCTAAAATCTGGTGACAGTAATAGTGATCTTGTGTCTAATGTTGATTGTAAACATCGATCTCCTTCACCAATGTACTTTCAGGAAGTGAACCTCCCGTGCTTTCTTGGTCTGGCCTGAAAGAGACTCCAGACGCACAGACATGGTCTCTGAATCGGCCACGTGAGACACCCAGTTGTATCAAACTTAAAGGATAAAACCTGACAGAACATCCGGCATCAACCCTCGTTATCAGAAAAGGAAATGGGAAACAAAGTCCTGTTGACCCTGCATAGACAGCCTTCCTAACATCTGAGAGCTTGTGACAACCTTTACAGAGCTTTCTCACAGACTACACAGAAACATCGGGAGAGGAGGAGGTCAATCAGCACATTGAGCTTTCCCCATGTTATTTCATGGCCAAACATCTCCTCAATGCAGTTTTCCCCACACGATCTTCATATTCCAAAACATGTTTAAACATTGTGAAATATAGTGCCTTAGGTCCATCAATATATAGGTAGTTCTCTGATAACACTTGTTTATTAACTACAATGTGACCGCAATGCGATTTGTGAACTGTTTTCTACAAAGTGAACTATCATCCCTGCTCCCAATCTGTTATACCCTGTCAGAGATTTATATATCTCACTGATATCTCCACTCATTTTCCTAAAGCCCATGGAATACAGGCCCAGTCACCCCAAACTCTGCTCCCACAACTAACCTGTCATCCCAGAAATCAGTCTGGTCATCCTTCACTGCACTCCCACAATGTCAGGGTTGCCCTTTATTAGGTAAGATACCAAAACTGCACAATGTTAGAGATGGGGTCCCACCAAGGCCCTGTACAGTTGCAGTAAATGACCCTTACTCCTGTATTCTAAAACCCCATGAAACGAAGGTAAATAAACCATTTATCTTCCTACCTGTTTTCTGCTCCTGCAATATTGCTTTCAGTGACTGGTGTACAGGGAGATCCAGATTATTTTCACTGTTACAGCTCCCCACTTGCTGAGTCTATGTACACTGCATACAGCGTGCCAATGCCATTCCCAGTATTGACTTCCGTGATCAGAACTCACTGCCTACATGGACTCGGAAGGCTGCGTAGAAATAAACAAAAATGCAGCTTAAGTTCATCCACAGATCAACATTTTTTAACCAATCCCTTTCAAATGATAAGCTGCCATTCAATTGATCCCATCAAAGTACACAACCTCTCATCTCTGCCACTGCTCTCCATCTGCCAGGTATTTGCCTAGTCACTCCACTTGTCTCAATCACCTTGGAGCATTTTTTCCATCCTCCTCATCCACTCACAAGCTGACATCGTTTAGTGCTGTCAGCAGAATTGGGAATATTGCAACTGAGCCCCTCAACCAAAGATGTGATGTGTTTTGGGAATAGCTGGATGCCAAATCTCGATCCTTGCTATATCCTCCAAGCCTTCCATTCAAAAAAACATGGTTTTATTCATTCTCACTGTTTCCTGCCAGCTCTCCCATTCTAAAACAATGACCATATATTAACCCTAGTGCCATAGAATTCGAATTTGCACAAACTGGGGCTTAATCAAAAATCTTTCTGAGATTCCAATCGTATTGCATTGATACCTTCTCCATAATTTTGCTATCAGCCACTTTCTCAAATATGAATCCTATTTCATAAACTCCTGTTGACTTTATCTATGCCTACTAATTTCAGTCCAATATTTTCTCTAAAACATTTTAGTTGCTAATTTCATTCTATTCCCTTTTTCTCACCAGACTCAAGTTCCCTAGTATTGTGAGGAAATTTTATTTTTGTTTTGTTTCCTTCTGTGAAGGCATAACTGAAGTATTTGCTCCATTGATCTGCTATTTCTCTGTCCTCAATTATCTGATATCAGACTTTAAGAAAGCAGCACCTTTTTTCTCTTAATTTTGCCATTGACGTGTTTTCAGAAGATATTACAAGTTCACTCATATACATTTTGATGAGATATTCTTCAGAAACCCATCAATTCCTACCTTGAGCTACTAAATGATTGACCTTCCTCAGCCATGCAATCACGGAAGCACAGACTCTGTACTATCAGAAATACAGCACGGTCTACATTAGCCGAACCATCCAACACAAAACCCGTCTCTGTGAATCTTATGGCAGTTCAAGTGCACAACCATGTATTTTTTAATGGTTTTGAGGTTTCCATGACAATTCCCCTCTCACGAAATGCATCCCAGACCCCAACACACTTTGGATGAAGAACAGTCGTCTAATCCTCAGTAAGCCTCAAACCATTCACTTTAAAAGTGTGTCCCTTTGACTAAAATGACCAGCTGCTGTCTATCCACCCCGTCCCTCGCAATCTTACCATCCTGATTCACGCCTCCCTTAGTGTTCCCTGCTCCAAACTAAACAACCCGAGCTTATCCAGCCTCTCTCCATAGCTGATATGCTCCATCCAAGGGAACATCCTGGTGAATCTCTTCTGCAACCCCTCCAGTGCAATCACATCCTTCCTGTAATGTAGCTCCCAGAAATACACGCAGTATCTTGGCATAACGTAAGTTCTGCATTGCTGTTTTAATCTATACTTCTATATGTGAAGGCTGTGTTTACGCTCCCGTACGCTTTCTCAAAATGTGTGTTACCCTGTCCAGCCACATTCAGGGATTTGTGGAGAAGCACCCTCTGAGCTTCCTATTGTGCTGCCATTCATTGAGTCCTCCACTCCCTGGTTTATTCTTCCAAAGTGCATGACCTCATATTTATCAGGGTTACATTCCATCTGCCATTGATGTGACCATCAGACCATTCCATCTGTATCTTGCTGTAACATAAGGCCTTCCTCCTCACTGCAAACTACCCGGCCAATCTTTGTATTAAACACAAACTTACTTATGACACGCCCCCCCACCCCTCATTCATATTCACAGCTGCATCCTTTATGATAAGGTTTAAAATCAGAAAATTATGATAAGGTTTAAAAGCATGAAGGATGAAACAATGGAAAACAATTTAAATGGAGAGAGATTGCCGAACTCTGTGATACAGGAGGTTTCCATGTTCTTGCGACATGAATCATATAAAGTCAGATGCAGCAAGTGATTTGCAAGGTAAGTGGAATGATGCTGTTTTTTGACAAAATGTATCAGGTTTAATTACAGGAATGTTTTACTGCATCTGGACAGGGCATTGCTGAGACTACACCGGATGCTCTGTGTGCAGGATGATCCCCTAAACTAAAATAAAAAAGATATAATTATTTTCAAAGATTTTCAAAGAAGTTTCCCTTTACTCATTCCTGGAATGCCGGCCTTTTGTTATGGGGGATTATCAGTTTTGATCTTAGCTGAGAAATAGTATTGAACCATCCATGACTTTCTGAGAAGTGTATCAGCTGAATGCATATTATCTCCTGTCAGGGAGACTGAAGCTAGAGAATAAACTTTAAGAAAAAGATGAATTGATATTAACACACATAGTATGAAGACACCTACCATACACCTACCAATATTTACAAATTACAAAGACACATGTAAGCATGTCTTCAAATTATGAAGTGGGGACGTTTTGGCGATTGGAAGGAATTGTGTACAAGAGCAATGACGCACCTGCATATAATCCATCATCAGGTTTTCCAGAGAATGTTCCAGGAGATCGTACATGATCCAATTTGGTGTTCAGTGACAAAATTGCATATTCCAACACGGAGAGGGAGAAAAATGTTCCCTGTCTGAGAAGGAGCAGCCGATTGATCCCTCTCTCTTTGTTCCGCCCGATAGCAAAGTGTGAGACCATAGAATCCTTGCATCATCTTTACCACTTGTGAAGGATTCCTGGTGAGGATTCATTGGAATCTCTCCACTGCCTGAAACGAAGGGAAATCAGCCAAATCCCACTGTTCCAGAACGAAATCCCACTACCAGTAGCTTGTGTGAGCAGAATAACTTCAAAGGCAGAATATCATTTTGGGGCACTCTACGATTTTAGCATTTGTTATGAGTTCAGCTTTCTGTCTCACATTTTTCTAGAAAATGGCGGAGGCTGAGATCTATATCATTGGCCAGCTCACTAAACTGACTGCATTTAAGATGGGTGTAACCAGTGGAGGAGTGGGACTGGGAAAGGACACAGTGACCCTCCAACATTTGTTGGAACGCAAATAAGAAATTCTCAAAGGGCTGTTCAAGTGGAAATTCCCTTCCCCAGAGGATTGTGGTGCCTGGATGTTTGCATTTATTCAAATTTGTTTTTGGTATGTAGTAAAATGGTGTACAGACAGAAAGATGCTACTTTGAGCAAAAGTACATGAAGCGGTGACAAAGTATTTAATAGCCCAATCCTGCTGCTCAGTCCTATGTTGCTATGTTCTATACAACCCCTCACAGCTACTACAAGGAGCAGATAGAGGCCACTTGCTCCAAATATCTGGTCAACAGTAATACAGGATCCCATTCAGTCCCTCCAGACAGTCACACATGGTTTGGTGTCGGTTGGAGAATGTTATTTATTTCGACAGACGCCTCTGGTCTCTTTACAGAGTGTTTCCTCTCTGCAACTTGTGGTTCATTTGTTGGTGACATCACAGACCCAGATTCACAGTGAATACAGTCCCCATACCTCAAACAGAGATGACTCACAAAATACTTTACTCTCTCTGATTGCAAAGTTCAATAAAAGAATATTCAGGGAAATTACAGCCATTAACTTTGCAATGACTGAATATGAGGACAAAAGGAACAGGATCAGGTAATTCGGATGATCAAGCCATTGCATAACATCATGACTGATCTACTGTTGACAGTAAATCCTCTTTAATGCCTAATTCTTCACCCCTTAGCTCTCTGACATGTCAAAAATTCATCTACCTCCTCCTTAAATGCTTTCAGCGATAAAGCTCCCCTAGCTCTCTCGCCCAGATAATTTCTAACAGTGATTACCTTCGGTGAGAGGAAAGCCCTCCCTACAAATACACCGTCACCTATTGATATGAACAAGAGGCGAACACAGGTGCTCAGGAAAGAGCGAATGGCTTTGATACCAAGGCAGTATTTGACTGAGGATGGCATCGGAACCACCTACTTGTTTGATCTGAATGTGGATCAGGTGTAACCTTCCCACTGGATGGAGTCTTTCAGAACACAAATACAGAGGTTTGTGGCCAGTCGCCCACAATCCTCTCAGTCCCAGGACATCTCTGCAGGAGATCCTCAGGTTAGTCTCCTCAGCACAAACATCATCAGCTGGTCCATCAATGTATTTTACCATCATAAGATCGGAAGTGAGTATGATGAGTGAAGATCACAGAATGTTCAGAACATTTTGTCCCCCATCAGCTCCTGAGCCATTCTGTGTCCATGTGCAGCAAGGCCCGGACAGCATTCCGGTTTGTGCTGATAAAGTGTCGGTAACATTTATGTAACAGCACGGCCAGACACTGCACATTTCCACAGTTAAAAGAGGAGCTTATTCCGCATCTAAAACTGGTTGCACGCGGGTATGAGCTAGCATTCAGGAGCAGGAAGAGTTACAGCACATTCAATACTCCTGCCTGTTACACAGGAAGAAGAGTGGTCTGTTCAGTGCATCGAGCTGTTAAACAGTAACAGGCAGAGCTCAATCAGACACTTAAACCTGTTCCATGAGACCAAGAGGAGTCTATTCATTCCTACAGGAACAAAGGGGGGTGGGGGGGGGGGGGGTCACTGATACTCTAACGTGACAAACCAATGTAACCGAGACTGCACTGATAGAGGAATCCATGATGTTAATCGTGGTTCCATTGTTTGTAGAACGTGTGCTGCTTTAACATAGTTTGCTGGCAACGAGGAGGAAAGCAAAATGATTTGTGCCAAGTCTCAAGGAGGCATTTTCAATCGCCGAGTAGACACACCCATGTTCTCCATGGAGGTCAGAATCTGATGGGAATAGTTAACTGTTTTAACATGAGGGTATTGTGGCTGCTATAGGGATTGTGGATAATGAGACTTTCAGTGCAGAACCTTACACCAAATGCACTGTATTAATGCGGGGAGAGATTATTCAAACACTGGCCCTTTGTCTCTCTCATGCAACATGGGATTTGGGTGTGGAGTGAGGAGAATATTCTCAGAGGCTCTCAAACTATCGACAATCATGCAACCCGAGTTAAAAAGAAGCCATGAAATTTTTCACCGTATCAATGTCGATTTAGAACATCGTGAGTGACTGTCCCTCCCTATCAAGTTTCAATGCAATCACCTCTCATTCTCTCACAACGCCAGAGGTCAATCTTCACTGTCTCCTCATGGTACCATAATCCCAGGGATTAGTCTGGTGAAGCTCCATTGCACTCTCTCTGTGGTAAAGCGGTCATTCCTTATAAAGGAGAGAAAGTCTGTCCACAGTGTCCCAAATGCTGCCTCAACAACATTCTCAGCGATGATCGCAATAATTCTTTTTCCTCTTAGACCTCCACGTTTCTTGCCTGTGGTGTAAAAAGACTTTCCTTCTCTCTATAATGCTGGAAAGAGTTAACACTTTTGTAATCAAGGCATTGTTGCTGCTGTCGGGATTATGGATAACATGACGTTCATGGCAGGATCACGCACCAATTGAACTGCGTTAATGTTGGGAGACTTTATTCAAAAGCCTGAACCTCTGTCTGTCTGTCTGTCTGTCTCTCTCCTGTCTTTCTCACTCTGTCTCAGTTTAAATAGAGAGTGGGGGTGGTTGGGTGGAACGTTCTCAGAGGCTCTTAAGCTATCGAGAATCATGTAATCAGAATCGAAAAAAAAAGCCATGGAACTTATCACCGTATAAGTGTATGTTTAGAACATCATGAGTGATTGTCCCTCCCCCTTAAGGTTCAATGCAATCACCTCTTATTCTCTCACTGAGCTTCACTCACTGCTCATGGTGCCATCATCCCAGAAATAAGTCTGGTGAATCTTGAGAGAAAGTCTATCCACAGTACCCCAAATACTGCCTCAACAACACTCTCAGGGATTGGCAAAACACATATTTTCTCTCATTTAGACATCGCCATTTATTTCATGTGCTACAAAAAGCCATTCCTTCTCTATGCACTACGACTGACATGGAATTTATAAGTCCCTTACATCTGTATGTCAGCATCAATAAAGCCAGCACCAGAGATACCTATTGAGATGTGCATCACTGTCAGAGAGAATTTCAATGAGATTGAATACACCTAAAATAGGGGATGATCATGTACCTGAATGGAAATGAGATGTAGCAATACAGAAAACAATCAGAGAAAGGGTTTATCTTTACCTTTATTCTTCTCTCACAGGATGTATGAAGTCCTGGTCAGGGCAGCATGTTATGCAGATCTTGATCTGACTGGCTGGTTCAGCTGTTCCACAGTACAGTGAAGAGTTAAATGCATAGCTTTGGGTATGTAGTGTCACAACACAGGATAAATCTTCATGCTTAATTAAAACCAGCAACAGAGAAAAGATTTATCCCATGCAGTAATCTGTGATAATTCTAGAGTCCAAATCTATTCAAAGTAAAAAAATGACAACTTTATTTCTTAAAGAATAACAGAGAATAATAAATGAACAACTATTTATAACTTCTTCCTCTAACCTGTCTTTGATCTTCCCCCTCCACAATACTAGGCCGATAAGACTCCTAATAAAGATTTACAAAACAAAATTTCTTATCTCAAAACCAGGAAGCTTTCGATTCTTCTCCATATTCCTGTCTTCTTTTCTTCTTGGGGACTCTGCTTCACTAGTTACTAATCAATAAAGGTAACCATAGGAGAGCTATTTTTCAGGCAGTCTTTGCATGATGGTAGCTTGGCAGTTCTCTTCTCAACTGTTCAATGTTCCATGGTCTTGTACTGCCAAACTATTGGATTGTATCATTGGCTGTTACGATTGTCAATATAATAAATTAAAACTTGGGGTTGGAGGTGGGCATTTTGAGTTCAGCTGTTCCACCGTACCGTAAAGACTAAAATGCCTAGCTGTGGGTTTGTAGTGTTACAACACAGGATAAATCTTCCTGCTTAATTAAAACTAGCAACAGAGAAAATATTTATCCCATGTGATAATTCTAGAGTCCAAATCTATTTAAAGTAAAAAATAACAACTTTATTTCTTAAAGTATAACAGAGAATAATAAACGAACTAATATTTACAACTTCTTCCTCTAACCTGTCTTTTACCTTCCCGCTCCACAATACTAGTCAGATGAGACTCCTAATTAATACTTACAAAACAAAACTGCTTATCTCAAAACCAGGAAGCTTTTGGTTCTTTTCCATATTCCTGTCTTCTTTTCTTCTTGGGGACTCTGCTTCACCAGTTATTAATCAATAAAGGTACCTGTAAGACGGCTATTTTTCAGGCAGTCTTTGCATGCTGGTAGCTTGGCAGTTCTCCTCTCAATTGTTCATTTTTCCATGGTCATGTACCGCCAAACTATTGGATTGTATCATTGACGATTAAAATTGTCAATATAATAAATTGAAACTTGATTGAAGGTGGGTATTTTGGGGTATAATTTAAAATGGTTTGCTGAATTTGTTTTGAGACAATGAGTTAATCGGGTTGTTTGACCAAATGTCAATTGTATCTATTTTTCAGAACTCTTGGTGCTGTCAGGACATTATTGTTGGCTTTTAATTCTATGAAAGGTACAGTACACCCACCCACATGTTCATCACAGAAGTCACACGGAAACCTAAGGAGGGAATCATGACACATTGACTTCCCTAAAGATCTTGAGGCAAGCAGATTGGTTTTTATAACAAATGATAATGGTTGCTTTTAAACTCCCCAGTTTCTTTCATGAGATATCAACAGACCATTTTTCTGTGGCTCTAGATTATGAGTCAATGGCTTGACCACCGTAAACTGTCTTCCCTTATGTGCAGGGAACAAGTTAAACATTTTCCACAGCAATTGTATAGTGATGGTCATGTGATTACAAGCAACGTGAAACTGTTGCATCCGGATTGAACAAAGGCACAAATGGTTTATTCAGATATTGCACTGAGACTGAGGAAGAGACTGGGATATGATGATGATGGTATTGGACAAGATTGGTGAGTGGGGAGAACATGAAGATGTAAATCTGTGAAGGACAAAATGGATTATGGAGTTTGAGAAGAGTCCGGTTCCTTCTCGCATATCAGTGAGTAATTTATAAATCGTGGTTTGATATAATATATAAGGAAATGCATTTTTGTTTGGAACTGAAGATATTGACTTGCATTTTCCAAAATGTGCATATCAAGAGCCGCAATTCAGTTCAACCCAGTTTAGCAGACAAATATAATGACTTACCAGGAACACCAACTATCGTGAGGATGGGATAGTAACCACATTGAATAATCCAAAAGATATCCTGGATCCGATATGCTAATGATATCCAAGGCTGAGAAAGCCAGTAAGGACCCGAGGATACCTCCTGTCCATTGTTGGAACATTCCAGTCTAATGTTCTCAGATTCGGATCCATTGTTGGAACATTCTAATCCACGTTCCTCAGAACATGAACCGTTATTGTAACGTTCCTGTCTAATGTTCTCAGATTCTGATTTCTCCTCCCCCTCTCTCTCGAGCGGCTGATCCCTGTTAGTGCTGTAAGTGGTGCTCCTACTCACACTATGGGATAGCACATTGAACAGAGCCCATTTATCTTTCAACGATGGAAACTCTTCACTGGAATAATTAGGATCCACGGAGATTTACATTAATCACAGTCACTGAATAATAGCTCAATTCAAACCCTTTGAGTTCAATATTGATTTTATTAAATTTTAAAAGAACGTTTAACATTTACTCATTTAGCTTGAGATATGTGGGTGTGGCTGAGGGAAGGAATATTGGAGATGGTAGATTGATTGCGTATAATCATTCAATCTGCCTTGGATATGGGAGTAATGTCAAAGTATTGTCAGAATATAAACAAATTTCTCCGTTTATAAATGGAAACATACAATCTATAACTACTGATCAGTGATTATAATGTCAGTAAAATATGAGGAGAAATTTTCTAGTCCATAATCTGACAGGCAAATGTGCCTTCGACAACATGAGCTATAACAGATAAATGGCATGGATATGTTAAGAGAGAATATCATCTGACACACAATTCAGATGGTTAGTCGAGGATCAGAGAGGGCAGGTGAGTGTCGTGTTGTTAATGTTGTCGATGTCAATCAACTGTGATTAAGTACCATGCATTGGTTTTCAATTTCAGTGTGATTATGTCATTGGGGACATGGCTGCAGAGACTGGAGGGAGGGAACATGATATTTCCCAGTAACCAGTATTGGAATGTTACTCTTTATAAATCATAAGAAAATCAAATTCCAGGATACATTTCCAATGTCGAGTGAGGAGACCCAATAGTAGCCATATGTCCAGAAGACTTTGGAGCAGAAATTTGGCCATTCAGCCCATTGAACCTGCTGCACCATTCAATGATGACTGTTAAGCTTCTCATCACCATTCTTCCACTTTCTATCTCTAACCCTTCATCCCCTTTACAATCCAGAACCTATCTGTCTAACTCTTAAAAATACTCAATGACCTGGCCTCGACAGGCTTCTGTAGCAGTGCATTCCCTAGATTCACCACTCTCTGGCTGAAGAGGTTCATCTTTATCTGTGTTTGAAAAGGTTTTCTCTTTACTCTATCCCCTCGGGTCCTAGTCTCCCCTCCATTGGAAATCTGTTCCCAAAGTCCACCCTGTTCAAGTCATTCAATATTCTGTAAGTTTCAACTCCCATCCTTCTGAACTCTATGAAATACAGACTCAAAGCCCTCAGATGTTCTTCATATGTTAAGCTTTTCATTCCGGGGATCACTTTCGTGAATCTTATCGGAAAATGCTCCAGGGCCAGTACATCCTTCCTGAGATATGGGTCCCAAAACTGTGTACAATAATCCAAATGTAGCCTGGCCAAAATCTTGTAGAGCCTCAGAAGTACATCCCTGCATTTATATTCAAGCCCTCTTGAAATAAATGGAATCATTTTATTTACCTTCCCAACTGCTGACAACCTGCAGATTTACCTTTCAAGATCCTTGGACTAGCACCACCCGCCCCCGACCCGAGTCTTCTGAACTAGCTCGCTATTTAGAAAATAGTCCATGCCATTATTTTTCCTGGAAAACTGCATAACCTCACATTTGCCCATGTTATACTATACCTGCCACTTCTTTGCTCACTCCCCTAACCTGTGCAAATACTTCAGGAGGAGAAAGTGTGGACTGCAGATGCTGGAGATCAGAGTCAAGAAGTGTGGTGCTAGAAAAGCACAGCCAGTCAGGCGGACTCTGAGGAGCACGATATTTAACATTTCAGCCATAAAGCATTTATCAAGAATGAAGTGGGTGTGCGGAAAGTGGGTGAGAGATGAATGGGAGGGGCTGGGAGGAAGTAAGCTTGTTAGACGATGGCTAAATCGAAGTGATTGGTGAGAGTGGAAGGTGGAGTGGGTAGATGGGAAGGAAGATACACAGGTTGGACAGTTCAACAGGCGGTGTTTAGTTGAACGGTAGATCTGAGATAAAGTGGATGGAGAGGAGATGAGGAAACTGGTGACATTGCGCTGGATACCATGTGGTTGAAGGGTCCCAAGGTGGAAGACGACGGGCTCTTCATTCAGACGTCTGGTGGCTAGAATGTAGTGTAGGAAGCCAAGAACTTGCATGTCCTTGGAGGAGTGGTGGGAGAGGCGAAGTATTGAGACACAGGGAAGTGGGGTTATTGGGTGTGTGACGGAGAGTGTTCCCTGAATCATTATGCAAGTTGACGTCCTGTCTCCCCAGTGTAGAGGAGACCAGGAGCAATGGACAGAGTAGATGAGGTGTTTGGATGCATAGGATCGTCTCTGCCTGATGTGGAAGGATCCTTTTGGGCCTTGGATTGAGGTGAGGAGGAAGTTGTTGGCACAGGTTTCATACCTCTTGCAATGGCAAGGGAAGGTGCCAGGAGTGGAAGGTGGCTTGTTGGGGTGTGGGAGGGGGATGCGTGAACCTAACGAGGAAGTCGTGAAGGGAATGGTCTCTGCAGAACGCTGATAGGGGTGGGGAGGGAAGTATATCTCTGGTGGTGTGGTCTGACTATTGGTGGCCGAAATGGCGAAGGATGATGCGTTGTATCCTGAGGTTGGTGGTCTGGAAGCCGAGCATCAGAAGGGCTGCTAGAGGGTGTTACTGCACCCTCCTGCAGCTGAACCACCTCTTCGATGCTACCTGTCCCTCTATTCCATCTTTGCACTGTTTGAAAACTTAGTCAGAATGCTCTCAGTTCATTCATGTAGACCATTAATGCACAAAGCGAATTTTGTGGTCCCAACACTGAGTCTTGAGGAATACCACTTGTCACTTAATGCCGTCCTGAGAAGGACACTTTTATCCCGACTCTCTGCTTTCTGTCAGACAGCCATGCATCTATCTAAGCTCGCACCTTGCCTGTAACACCAGGGGCCCTAATCTTTTTCAATAGCCTCCTGTGTGGCACCTTATCAAAGGATTTTAGAGAAGCAGGTGGATAACATCTACTGGTTCTCCTTGGTCAAATCTGCTCTTTACTCCCTCAAAGTATTCCAGCTGGACATGACTTCCCATTGATGGAACAATGCTGACTTTGCACTATTTTTTTTGCTAAACCCAAGTATTCAGAAATCCCATCCTTCACGATGGATTCCAGGATGTTATCCACAAACAAGGCTGGGCTAATCAGTCTGTAATTTTTCATCTTCTGCCTAACTCCCTTATAAAATGGAGTGTCACGTTAGCAATTTTCCAGCCATTCCTGATTTTAGTCATTCCGGAAAGATTACCACCTTCACTTTCACTACCTCTTCAGCTATCTCCCTTACACTGCTGGGGTGTAGTCCATATGGTTCAGGTGATTTATCTAAATTCAGGCCATTCAGTTTTCTAGCATGTTCTCCTTGGTGATGACCACCATACTCAGCTCTGCCCTCTCACTCTCTTCAAATTTTGAGAAATTACTCGTGTCTTTCACCATGAACATTGATGCCAAGTTCCTCATTCATTTCTTTGTTTTCCACACCTGTCTCTCCAGCATCATTTTCCAGCATTCCATATTCACTTTTGCCTCTCTTTTCACTTTGTATATCTTTCTTCTTACAATCTCCTTTGTATTACTGGTTAGCTTACATCCATATCTAATCTTCTCTGTCCTTTTTTTGCCCTCTGTTAGTCTTTGTAACTCTCCCAATTCTCTAGTTTCCCACTGCCCCTCACCACATTATACGCTTGCTCTTTTACTTGTATGCAATCCCTGACTTCCGTCGTCAGCCCTGGCTGCCTCATCCTCCCTGTATCATGCCTTTATTCCTCGGCAAGAATCTCTGCTGTGTCTCCTGAATTAATCTTGGAATCTGCTGCCATTGCTGTTCCTCTGTCCTTCATGCTTGACCCCTCTCCCAGTCAATTCTACCCAGCTTCTCCCTTAGGCCTCTGTAGTTGCGTTTATTCAGCTGAAATACTGTTACCTCTGATTCTATCTTCTCTCTCTCTCAAATTGCAGAATAAATTCAATCATGTTCTGATCATTGCTTCCGAAGTTTGCCTTCACCCTAATCTCCATTACTAACCCTACGTCATTAACTCCAGTATCATCTGTTCCCGAGTGGGCTCCACCAGATGTTGCTCCAAAACGTCATCTCATAAACACTCCTAACATTCCTTTTCTAGAGAACCACTACCAATCTGATGTTACCAGTTCCCCTGCATACTGAAATCACCCATGATTACTGTACTTTGCCTTTCTTACACATCTTTTCTATCTCCTGGTGTATCTTGCGCCCCAGCTCCTGACTATACTTTGGAGCCCTGGACAAGACTTCAACTGTGGTTCTCTTACCTTTGTGGTTCCTCAATTCTATCCACGCAGATTCTACTCCATTTGACCTTACTTCCTTTCTTACTATTGATTTGATCTCATTTCTTACTAATAATGCAAATCCACTCCCTCTGCCCACCTGCCAATCTTTTCGATAGGATAAATATCCTAAAATATTCAGATTGCCTTGCAGCCACATCTCTGTGATGCCCATCGCTTCATACCTGCCAATTTAATTCTGCGCCACAAGCTCATTCACCTTATTCCTTATACAGCATGCGTTCAGTTGTAACCCCTTCTGTCCTGCATTAACCGTCCATCTTCTCATTGTCATTCATTTGTGTAGTGTGCTTCCAGTTTGATATGTTAAACATTTCCAGATGCTCTATCCTATTTGTGTCTGTGCTGGAGATTTTAATAACCTCTCCTGAGTTCTGTACTCTTACCTCCTCTTTTAATTCAGCTTAATAAAATGTGTTTATTCAACACAAAATACAAGGATAAAAAAGCTTTTCTGTACATACTAAAGTATGAAAACTACAAAAAGACAATATTGTTAAAATACACTTACCATGTGGAGCTATATAAATTGTAATGTGAATTACAAAACCATGGAATTGGTGTGCTAACTTTATCAATCATGATTTGATCCAGATTTGAGATCCTGATTTCCCCACTGCTAGTGATTCCCTTCACTGAGATTCTACCCTGCGTCTCACGCAGTGTCTACAGGGGCAACAAGTTCCTGTTGGCCAAGAATATTTAAATTAATCCACCTTCTCTCTGGAAGCAATATATTGGTCTATTGGATTGTGTTTAGCTGTCAGCAACTCAGCTCTGGAATGTTATTGGCGATAAATGATCTGGGATGACAGCCAGTATCAGCATGGTGCTCACAGGGTATGGCACCAGACAGTCTGTGAGAGTTTCTAAGAAAAGTTTCTGTGTATTTCTCCTCATGCTATCTCCTGATCTAACTTCACATTCGTCTGACACCCCTTGCTCTCGCTTACTCTGTCGCTCCTTTTTTTTCACTCTGTTTATCTCACTGCACTGTCTTTCTTTCTGTTTATTACTCTCCCTCTCAGTCTAGCTCCGAGCATTCCTTCTATTTTCAAGTTGTCAAGTCGGAGAGCTCATGGACGCTTGGTTGGCTGAATGGCCTCCTTCTGTGTTGTATTAATTCTGAAGTTCTCTGACCCACAGTAACAAGTTTTGGTGCCTGGAGAGACAAGCTAGTCTAGTGAAGGACACAGTGGACAATTAACCATTAACTCTTCCTATTTTCAGACATGCAGCGACATCGATACATCTGTTCAAACAAACAGATTCCTCATATTAAAATCAGCACGCTTCAGACTGCCAGGCCACTGTGTTCAATACTCTCTGTTTTTTTTTGTTGGTCTTAGCTGGACTGGGATTCGTCTTCAACTCCTCCTCAGTCACTGAACCTGTGGACCTACTGCTGTGGTTCCACACACCACTCCCCTACCGCCGCCACACACGAGTTTAAAACCTCATAAAGGACAATAGCAAACTGCCTGCCCGGAGATTGCTGCCAGTTCATATCTATCCTGTCCATCTTGTGTATATCTTACCAACACGGGAATCCCAATCATCCACATATCAGAGATTGTTATCAGCTCATGTGCATTCCGTCCTTCTTGTGTGTATCCTACTGATCCGTGAATCCCAATAATCTACATATCGCAAATTGCTGCCAGTTCAGTTTCATACCGTCCTTTTTGTGCAATCCTATCGACTCGGGAATCCCAATGATCCACATATCCGAAGTGCTGCCTCCCCGACCAGAACTTTGATTCTGTATTTAACTGCGCTACCTTACGATTCCTCACCTCACTTGCACGTGACATTAGATTAGATTACTTACAGTGTGGAAACAGGCCCTTCGGCCCAACAAGACCACACCAACCCGCCGAAGCGCAACCCACCCATTCCCCTACATTTACCTCTTTACCTAACACGACAGGCAATTTAACATGGCCAATTCATCTTTGGGCTGTGGGGGGAATCCGGAGCACCTGGAGGAAACCCACGCAGAGGAAACCCACACACGGGGAGAATGTGCAAACTCCACACAGTCAGTCGCCGGAGTCGGGAATGAAACCGGGGTCTCTGGCACTGTGAGGCAGCACTGCTATCCACTGTGCCACCGTGCTGCCCTCTGGTACCGTGTCGCCCACATATTCTAATGACCCCAAAATTCAAATATCTTTTCAGCACAACTCCAGCAAGGCCGTTTCTTTAATCTGGATAGACTTGATAATAAAAACTTAAGTGAGACGTCAGGACGTGAGACCACTGAATCAATCCAAAGACCACCGGATCTGAGATCTATCCCCACCACCAAACCTGTCTGACAAGGCATACATATGGACCACCTATTTGCAGATGGACGAGGATAAAGAGAAGATTAGAAAATGTCAGAGCAGATGGATGTAATTCAGCCTGTTAACTCAGATTTGCTATTCAATTTGATTCTAGTTATTCTGTTCCTTTCAATGGCAGGGTATTTACCCAGAATCCCCAGCGGGTCAGAAAGTTCCCAGTGTCGTTGTGTGCACAGTCCTGAGAAGGGAGTATCCAGTGCCAGGCAATGGGTTGTGGGGAGTCCCGGGGTGGCACAAGGAAAGACTGCATGTAGTGACAATGGACGGAGGGAACTGAGAGAGATGGAATGGGTATCCAGGGACACTGCAGTCAGACAAGTGGCCGGTCAATATTCCTAAACACCCAGAGGAACCAGCAAACAAAAGCTGCTTTTTGAAAAACCTGTCACATTTGCTGCATTTCTCCATTGAACAAAAGCCAAAATACTGTAGATGGTAGAAATCTGGAGCAAACACAGAGACGTACTGTGGCGAGAGAAAAGAGTTAATGCTCCCAATGCAGACAGGGGTGAATGTACAAAGTCCACACAGACAGGGTCCAGAGATTGAAAATGAACCCAAGTCCCTAGCACTGTGAGGTAGCATTGCTGTGTCACCATGCTGCCCAATGCTGGATAATTGGGGATAGTATAGTTAAAAGCATAGATACTGTTCGCCGTGATCGGGATCAAGAGTCCTGAAGGTTGTGTTGCCTACATGGTGCTCGGGTTTGGGATATATCATCTGCTTTGCAGAACTTGGAGCGGGAGGGGAATGATCCAGTGTTCAGGGTCCGTGTAGGTACCAACAGCTGGACAAACAAATGAAAATGAGAAGAGTGCCGGGTAATGCAGGACTCAACCATTATATCGGAATTAATGCAGTATAAGGAATAAGGTAAATGAGCTTGCGACCCAGACACTAACTGGCAGGTACGACATAGTGGGCTTTACAGTGACATCGCTGCAAGAGGATCAGGATTGGAAGCTGAATATTCAAGGATTTTTATCCTGTCGAAAAGATAGGCTGGTAGGCAGAGAGATAGAGTTGTCTCAGTATTAAGAATGGAATTCATTCAATAATAAATAATAAGAAATGTAATATGGTCAGATGGTGTAGAATCTGTGTCGGTAGAATTGAGGAATCAAAATGTGAAAAAATGCAGTTGGAGTTATATACAGGGAGCAGGGGTGTAAGATACACCTGGAGATAGAAAGATGTGTAGGAAAGGCAAAGGTACATGTGGGATATTATATAGATGGTCTGGGAATCCAGATTGATAGTGGTTGGCAGGAAAAGGAATTTGTGGAATGTTTATGATATGGCTCTTTGGAGCAGCTTGTGTAGGCAGACTAGATGGGGGGAGCTTAAGGTGACAGTGATCATAATATGGTTGAATTTACTCTGCAATTTCAGGTGGAGAAGATAGACTCAGAAGTAACGGTATTACACCTGAATAAAGGCAATTGCACAGACGTGAGTGAGGAGCTGAATAGAATTGACTGGGAGACGGGCCCAGCAGGAACGACAGTGCAACAGCAATGGCAGGAGATTTTTGGAGTAATTCAGGATACAGCAGAGATTTATCCTGAGGGAAAAGAGGCTTGTATAGGGATGATGGGACGACCATAGCTGACTAGGGAAGTCAGGTATAGCATAAAAGCAAAAGAGAAATGATATAATGTGGCAAAGTGCAGTGGGAAACCTGAGGATTGGAAAGCTTACAAAGACAAAACAGAGGCCAAACAAAATAAAATAGGGAGGGAGCATATTAAATATGGGGGTAAGCTAGCCAGTAATATAAAGGTAGACTGTAACAGTTTCTTTCAATATATAAATTACAAATGAGCGGCAAAAGTGAACATTGGACTGTTGGAAAATGAGACTGGAGAGATGGTTGTGGGGAACGAGAAAATAGCCAAAGGACTGAATAATTACTTTGCATCAGTTTTCATGGTCGAAGGCACGAGTAATACCTTGAACATTCAAGAGATTGAGGAGGCAGAGCTGAGTATGATGGCCCCCACTATTTTGAACATGCTAGAAAAAAATGTAATGGCCCAAAGGTGGTGAAATAACCTTGACCAGATGGACTACATCCCAGTGTTGTGAGGGAGTGGAGGCAATCGTGGTTATCTTTCAGGAATAACTAGGGTAAGAAACGATCCCAGAGCACTGGAAACCCACTAATGTGACACCCCTTTTTAACAAGCGAGGAAGGGAAAAGACAAAACAAAAACCCACCAAGAATAGTTTAACCTCTGTCTTGGGTAAGATCCTGGAATCCATTGTGAAGGATGAGATTTCTGAATAGTTGAAAGTGCTTGGTAAAATAGGGCAAAGCCGTCATGATTTCATCAAGGGAAGTGAATGCCTGACAAATCTATTGGAATTATTTGAAGAGGAAATGAGCAGCTCGACCAAGCACAGCCAATGGATGTTATCCACCTGGAGTTCAAGAAGGCCTTTGACAAGGTGTCACACAGGAGATTACTGAGTATGAGAAGGGTCGGTGGTATTAGAGGCACGGTAGTGGCATGGATAGAAGCTTGTCTGTCTGCTAGGAAGCAGAGAGTGGGGAGAGTGTTGGAATCTTACTCTTTTACTTGTTACATTAACGGATCGAGATGAGGGAATTAAGAGCACTCTAGTTAGGTTTGCAGACAATATAAAGATAGGGAGATGGACAGGTCGTATTGAGGAAGCGGAGAGGCTGAACAACAATTTGGACAGGTAAAGAGATCGTCAGATGCATTCCAACGTTGAAAATTGTGAGGTCTTGCACTTTGGCACAAAGAATAGAGACATGGGATATTTTCTAAATGGCGAGAAAATTCAGAAATCTGAAGTGCAAAGGGACTTGGGAGTTCTAGTGCAGGGTTCTGTCAAAGTCAGCTTGAAGGTTGAGGCAGTAGTTAGGAGGGCAATTACAATTATGATTGGGAGCATTTACTACGAGAAGAATTGAATATAAGAACTGACAGTATACGGCTCTGGTCTGACCACATTTGGAGTATTGCGCTCATTTTTGAGCTCCATACCTCAGGAAGGATGTACTGGTCCTGGAGCGTATTCAGAAGATTTTCACGAGAATGGTCATTGGAATGAAAAGCTTATTGCATGAGCAATGCTGGAGTACTCTGGGTCGATACTTGATAAAATTTGAAAGGATGAGAGGGAATGTAATTGAAATAGACAGGATATTGAATGACCTGGAGAGAGTGGATATTGATAAGATGTTTCCATTGGATTAGAATCCGAGGGCACAGCCTTAGATGAAAGCGATCGCCTTTTAGAACAGTGATAAGGAGAAAGTTATTTAACCATAGAATGGTGAATCTTTGAAATCTATTGCCACAGAAGGCTGTGGGGGCAGATCATTGAGAATATTTGAGACGGAGATAGTTGGTTTTTGATTATGCAGGGGATGAAGGGTTATGGGGAGAAGGTCGGAGAATGGGTTTGAGAAACCTATCAGCGGTGATTTAATGATGGAGCAGACCCAATGGGCTAACTGTCCTAATTTATGCTTCGATGTCTTATAGCCTTCTGGTCTAAACATCAAGGAAGCACCTTGCATCTCTGAGAAGATAGATTCATGTTCTTCATGAAGGTCTCAAGCTGTTGGGAATAGTTAACGGTTTGAGAATGAAGGTACAGCGGCTGCTGTCGGGGGGGGGTGGATAATATGACATTCAGTGCAGGATCACACACCAACTGCACTCTATTAATGTGGGGAGAGTTTATTCAAAACTTGGATATCTCTGTCTCTCTCAATGGGGAGTAGGGGTTGGCGTGTTTGGGCGTAACGAACGCCCAGGCACTTAAACTATCCCGAATCATGCATCCTGAGTGAAATAGCAGTCATGGAATTTATCACCTTCCTATTGTCTGGTTCGAATATAAGGAGTGATTGTCCATCCGTCTCAGGGTTCAACGCAATCACCTCTTATTCTCTGACAGCGCTACAGATCAATCTTCACTCACTCCTCATGGTGCTAACATCCCAGGAATTAATCTGGTGGAACTCCTCTTCACTCCCTCTGTGGGAAGGAGTTCACTCTATATAAAGGAAAGAAAATCTGTCCACAATGCCCCAAACACTGCCTCAACAACACTCTCAGGTTTCATCACAATAATTCATTTCCCCCACTTAGCTGGCTCCTTTTCTTTCGTGTGACACAGGAAACCATTCATTTAAAACGCACTGCCACTGAAGTAGAATTTAAAAACATCCTCACACCTGGAGGTCAGCGTCAATAAAGCCAGCACCAGAGGTGCCCGTGGAGATGGGTTCACTCTTGGAAGAGACTCAATCACAAAGAATACATCGAAAAAAGTGAAAGGCTACCTACCTGAATGGAAATGAGCCGTTGGAATATGGGATGCAGGCAGAGGAAGGGAGCTACCTTTCCTTTTGTTCTGCCCTCACGGGATGTGTGCAGCCCTGGTCAGGCCAGCATGTTATGCCGATCCTGAACTGAGTGGCTGGTTCAGTGTTCCACAGGACAGTAAATAGTAAAACACATTGCCGTGGGTTTGCAGTTAAACAGAAACTTGACCAGAGAAAGATGACCCACTGCCTTCTCTAATGGGCATAAGGCAAGCCGGTATCAACAAATTATTATTCTGTGGTTTTAGAATACGAGTCAATGACATGACCCACCATACACTGTCTACCCATCTTTCAGATTTTATGCAGAGAACAAGTTAAACATCTCAAGTGCAATTATTTTACAATGGACACGTGATTAGAAGGGACTTGAAACAGATGTATCTGGAATTAACAATGACACAAACGATGGTCTATTCAGGAATTGAACTGAGGCTGAGGAGGAGGCTGGGATGTCTTAATGGTGGTACTGGACAGGATTGGTATATGGGGAGGATATGGAGATGTACACTTTGCAAAAGAAAATGAATCAAAGAGGTTGAGAACAGTGTGTTTTACCCTCGCGTATTGGTGAGCAATTTGTAAATAATAGTTTGCTAGTTATAATTCTAAGGAATGGAATCTTTGATTGGAGCTGAAAACGTTGGCTTGCACCTTTCTAAAATTTGCATATCATGAGAATCGAATCAGTTCAGACCATTTTACTAAACAGACAGACTCACCAGGAACACCAACTATAACAAGAATAGGATAGTAACCAGCTTGAATAACCATCAGTATATCTTCAATCCGCGATGCTAATGATATCCAAGGCTGGGAAAGCCAGTAAAGACCATAGGATAAACTCCCGTCCATTGTTGGAACATTCCAGTCTAATGTTCCCAGATTTTGATCCATTGTTGGAACATTCCAGTCTAATGTTCCCAGATTTCCATCTTTCCTGCCCATCTGTCTGAAGCTGCTAATCCCTCATATTGCTGTTGGATATGCTCCCACTCACGCTATGGGATAAAACACTGAAAGCATTTCCTTATTGGTAGAAGAGAGAAAATCTCTAGGGACGCATACTATCTATGGAGACTGACATAATTACAATGGCTGAACAAACATCTCCAGTTAACTCCTTTGAATTCAATGCTACTTCCTTAAATTTCAAAATAACATTGAACATTTGTACATTCGGGGTGTGATATGCGAGTGTGACTGAAGGAAGGAATGTTGAAGATGGCAGATTGATTGTGTGTAACCATTCAGTCAGCCTTGGATATGGAAGTAATGCCAGAAGTTTAACGGAACGCAAACATGCTTCTCTGTTCATCAATCCAGAAATAAATCCCGTAACTACTGATCAGTCATTGCAAAATCAGTAAAACATTGAGAAAACAACTATCATCCATGATGTGATAGCAAAATGTACCAAAACAAAAACGTGGGTTACAACAAACAAACGGCATGGATACGTTAACAGAGAATTGCACATGACAAACACAGTTCCGATTGTTATTCCAGGAACAGAGAGGGCAGGTGTGGGTCACGCTGTTGATGTTCTCGATGTTAAGGTACTGTCATGAAGTGTCATTTAATGGACTTCGATTACATTGTGATTATACTATTGGGGAAAAGACAAAAGATGGAGAGGACTGGGGGACATGGCTGATTAGACTGAGTGGAGGGACAGTAATGTTCCCCATTTACCAGAATTGGAATGTTACTCTTCATAACTCATATGAAGAACCGATTCAAGAATAGATCTACAATGAGGAATTAGCAGAGATAATGTTAATGAAATGTGTTTATGCAATATAAAATACAGGAACATAATGATTTTCTGCACACACCAATATATGCAAAGTACAGAGAGATATTTTATTCCTGATATTACAGCTATATAAATTGAAATGTGAATTACATCACCAGGAAAGTGCTATGCAAACTTTATCAATCATTATTTGACCCACAGCTAAGATCGTGATTTCACCTCTGTCAGTGAGTCCCCTCACCGAGATTCTCTGGCCTAGTCTCTCATACAGTGTCGGTGTGGCTGGTGGTGGTGGTGGTGTGTGGTCGTGGAGGCGGTGTGGTGGTTATCATTTCCTGCTGCTCTTGGCACAGTCTATTTGAAAACTCTGCTTTCTCCATGGAACCAATCTATTGGCCTCATTGGTTCTGTATAGCTGTCAGTTACCCAGCTCTGTGATATTCTTGGAAATAAATAATCTGGGATGACAGCCAGTATCAGAACGGTGCTCACAGTGTATGGCGCCCAGACAAAGGGCTTGCCCTCCAGAGGAATTTCTAAATAAAGCTTCTAACTTCTGTCTGTCCATATTTATCTACCATAATGCAGTCTTCTTATCTATCTGACTTCACCCTCATCTAACAGCTCTTCCTCTCGCACTCAGTCATTCACTCACCTTTCTTTCCTCTCTCAGTTTATCTCCCTTGACTTGCGTTCTCTGTCTTTATTTCTATCTCACACAATCTCTCTTCACACACTCTCTCTATCTCCAATTGTGCAGTTGGAGAGCTTGCGACTTTACGATGGTCTGAATGGCCTCCATCCACTCCATAATAATTGAGGTTCTCTGACTCAGTGAATACTTCCTGGACAGACATGCTGGTCCGGTGACAGGTACAGTGCACAATCACCCATTATCTTTTGTGGATCTTTTCTGGTTTACAGCTGCCTTGAAATGTCTGTTCAAACAAAACAGACTGAATGAAATTCGAGCAGTCGAAAGACGTTCATGAATGTATATTTCAATCAGGATTTAATGAAGGATGAGGTTCCAGAATAACATAAGCAATGAATGAAAAACAGGGTAACACAAGAAATGGCAGCTGAGTACAACATGTGGTTCCAAGTAGGTCTCATGGTATTACCAATAGATTATCAATCCAGAAAAATCAGCTGCTGTTCTGTGGATCCATTATGAATCCCGCCACTGCAGACGGTGGAAATTCAATTCAGTAATGTAAAAATATCCCTGGAATTAAGAATCTCCTGATGAGAATGAAATCATTGCCGACTGTCAGAAAAATCCACCTGGTTCCCTAATGTCCTGCAATGTCCATACTCACCTGGTCTGGCTGAAATGCAACTCCAGACCCAAAGCAATGTCATTGACTCCAAATCGCCCCCTGAAATGGACTAATGAGTCATTCAGTTGTACCAATCGCTACAAAGTTTCAAACAAATAAAACTGGATGGACCTCCGGGCATCACAATGGGCACCGGAAATGTCAAAATTAGAAACATAACTGTCGAACCTGCAAAGTCTTCCTTACTAACATCTGAGGTCTCGTGCCAACATTGGAACAACTGCCTTACAGACTAGTCAAGCAACAGCCTGACATAGCCATACCCACGGAATCTTACCTTACAGAAATAACAGAAATTAACATGGACAATGGAGCCTCTTACTGGTTACCACGTAACGTTGTTCTTCAGCTGAATCAGTCCTCCTCCATGTTAAACAACACTTGGAGAAAGCACTGACTGTGGCAAGGGCACAAAGTGTATTCTAGCCGGGGGATTTCAAAGTCGACAGTCAAGAGTGGTTTTGGAAGCAGTACGACTGATCACGCTGGTCGGTTTCTAAGGACATAGCTACTAGATTGGGTCTGCAGAAGATGGTGACGGAATGAACGGGAGGGTAAAATTAAAATATACCTGACCTCATCCTTACCAATCTACCAACTGCAAATATATATGTCCATGGCAGTATCGGTGAAAGTGACCACCACAATGTCCTTGTGGAGACAAAGTCTATTGTCTCCATAAACTCTATTGTGTTGTGTGGCACTATCACCATGCTAAATGACACAGACTTTTAGCAAACCTAGCAACTCAACACTGAGCGTCCATAAGACACTGTGGACAATCAATAGCAGCAGAACTATATTCCAGCACAATCTGTAACATCACGGCCCAGCGTGTCTCCCATTCAACCATTGCCATCAAGCCAGAGGATTAATCCCTGGTTCAATGGAGAATGCAGGCAGTCATGCCAGGAGCAGAACCAGGAATATATAAAGATAAAATGTTCATCTGCTGATGCTTCCAAACAGAAATACTTGCGTGCCAGATAGCATAAACAGCAAGGGACAGACAGAGCTTAGCGATGCCACAACCAATGCATCAGAATTAATCTCTGCAGTCCTGATAATCCGATCGTGAATTGTGGCGGACGATTAAACAACTCACCGGAGTAGGAGTCTCCACAAATATCCCCAACCTCAGTGATGGAAGAGCTCAGCACATCAGTGCAAAATATAAGGCTGAAGCTTTCGCAGAAATCTCCGGTCAGACGTTTTGAGTGGATGATCCATTTCGGCCTCCTCCGGTGCTCCCCATCATTACAGATAGCAGTCTTCAGCAAATTCGATTGGCTGATATCAAGAAACGGTTGAAGGCACTGGATACTGCAAAGGCTATGGGCCCTGGTAACATGCTGATAATAGTCCTGAAGACTTGTACTCCAGAACTTCCCGCTCCCCTAGCCAAGCTGTTCCAGTACTTTTGCAAACCGACAATGGGGAAAAACAGCTCAAGTGTGTTCTGGACATAAAACGCAGGACAAATTCAAACGGTCCAAATACAGCCTTATCAGTCTACTCTCCATCATCAGTAAAATGATGGAAGGTGTCATCAACAGTGCTATCAAGCAGCACCTGCTCAGCAATAACATGCTCAGCGACGCCCAGTTTGGGTTTGCCTGGTCACTCAGCTCCTGACCTCGTCACAGCCTTTGTTCAAACATAGAAAAGGGAACTGAATTCCAGGCCTTGACATCAAGGCTGCATTCTGCCAAATGTGACATCAAGGAGCCCAAGCAAAAACGGCATTGCGGGCCAACACTCCGTTTTCTTTACTCAGCGAGTCGTGAGTTCATGGAATGCCCTGCCAGTAGCAGTGGTGGACTCTCCCTCTTATTGGGCATTTAAACGGGCATTGGATCGGCATATGGAGGATAGTGGGCTAGTGTAGGTTAGGTGGGCTTGGATCAGCGCAACATCGAGGGCCAAAGGGTCTGTACTGCACTGTATTTTGAATGTTCTATGTTCTATATTGGTGTCATATCTGATAGATAGGAAGATGGTCATTGTTTTTTGAGGTCAGTCATCTCAGCTCCAGAACATCTCTGCAGTAGTCCCTTAGGATAATGTCCTAGGTCCAAACATCTTCAGTTGCTTCAACAATTACCTTCCTTCCATCATAAGGTCAGCAGTGGGGATATTCGACTGCATAATGTTCAGCACCATTGACAAATGCTCAGATACAGAAGAAGTCCATGCCCATACCAACAATATCTGGGCAATATCCAGGCTTGGGCTGGCAAGTGGCAAGTAACATTTGCACCACATAAGTTCAGACAATGAATATCACCAATAAGAAACAATATAACCACTTTGTATTCAGCAGCATTATCACCACTAAACTCCCCCACTATCAATATCCTAAGGAGTATCATTGACCAGATACTCAACTTGACTCGCCACGTGAATATAACAGCAGATTAGAGGCTAGGAATACTGCACGAGTAACTCACCTCTTGGCTACCCAAAGCCTGTCCATCATCTACAAGGCACAAGTCAGGAATGAGATTGAACGTCCTCACTTGCCCGAATGAGTGCAGCCTCAATAACAATAAGGAAGCTTGCCACCATCCAAGACAAAACAGCCCATTTGATTTGCACCACATTCACAGGCATTCACTCCCTTCACCACGGTCGTTCAGGAGCAGCAGTGTATACTATCTACAAGACACAATGAAGAAATTCCCTAAAGATCCTCAGACAGTTCCTTCCAATCTCACGAACACTTCCATCTGGAACGACAAGGGCAGTAGACCTTTGGGAACACCACCACCTTCAAATTCCACTCTAAACCAGTCAGCATCTTGATTTGGAAATAATAACCATTCCTTCATTGTTGCTGGGTCAAAACCCTAGAATTCCCTCCTTAATCACTAGATGGTCACCGCAAAACAGGTAGATTGCAGCAGTTCAAGAAGGCAGCTCAGCACCACCTTCTCAAGGGGGCAATTAGGGATGGGCAAGAAGTGCTGGTCCCATCCAGCGATGCCCACATCCAAAAAAGATTTCTTTTTAAATAGTTCCAAGTCGAGCATCTCGATGGGAGAGGTTATCTCATTTGAACATGAACAGGAAAGCAGTTTTTCCAAAATTGAACATTTTAGACTTTTCTGTTGTTAGAAGGGTGTTCAGTATTCGATGACATATTGTAGCAGAGTGTTGTGGTACATTGCAATTTTTTTGTTACATTCAATAATACTGGTGTAACAGGATCGATTCTTCAAAAATACCAGACAGAAAATGACTATCATCATAGAGACAATGTGCTCCCGCCAGATGAGACTCACAGATAGGAGCTCGTATTAAAAATATTAATGGTCGACTGGACGACACTGAATCCTTCCACCATCTGTAATACAAGTGTTAACATTGACCAGAACGTGAAGTCAAAATAACATACAAATACCATGGTTACAAGAGCAGGTCAGAGACTTACAATTCTGCACTGAATAATAGACCATATTATCATAATGGCAAGAGATATAGCAATAGATTTAGGCCTTTCAGCCTATTCATTCACTCTGAAACTGTGCTATTCTGTCATAGTCTCTATGACTAGTGGAAATATCATCTAAACGCTGACTGTATCAATCTTTGCAGTAATCGATCAGTTTCTAGTAGATGCCTCGCCTCCCATTCTTCTAAATTCCATCGAGTATGGATAAAAAAGCCCTCAACTGCTGCTCATATGACATGCTGTCATCCTCAGGATGGATTATCTCCAACATAGCCAATTACATTGTCAGCAGTATGTCTCCTCGCTTGTATTCAAGCTATCTTGAAATGAATGCTAACATTGCATTTGCTTTCCTAACTGCCACATGAATCTGTACATTAACCATAAGACAGTACGAGTGCTTCAAAATCCTTTTGTGCTTCAGATTTAGTGGATCCTATTAGAACATAGTGTCTGCTTCTATTCCGCCTACGGAAGTGCATATTCTCACACGTTTCCATATTGTGTTCCAACAGCTACATGTTTTCTTACAGTCCTAAACTGTCCGAGTCTTTCTGAAGCCTCACCACTTCCTCAATATCACTTCTCCATCCAAACATCATTGTATCATCTGCAAACTTAGCAAATATTCCTTCACGTCGGGATATGATATTCATTGTGGACCCATTACATCAGTAAGCAAATTATTTGTTGGTTCTTGTATAAAGTGTTTCCTGACTCCCGAAGGACTGTCCACCATCTACAAAGGACAACGCTCTCGGTTTTGACTCCATTCAGGTTAACATAGTATATTGATTGGAATTATACCTGTGAAATCTTCACTCCCTGCACCAACGACATTCAGTAAGAGCACATGTTTCTGCTCTTTTGTTGTTGAATTTACCCCATTATGGTGACACAGGACTTGATGGTGCATAATCCCAGTCTATTGATGTTACTCTATCTCGACACTAACTGTGTGGTGCTCACACGGACCAATGTCGCTGTGTGTTGATGACGACGGAGAGAGGTGGGGGAGGGGTTGGCTATGAAGAATGACTTTGCGACTGTTCGGTTGCAATCTGCCCCGACAGCCTCGGATGTACCTGTGCCCTTTGTCACCGCTGCAGGCATGATAAGTCTTCCTAAAAGTCAAATCAAGGAAAGTGATAGGGCTGGTCGATGTGCTGGGCTGAGCATTCAGATCCTGTGTGGACCAACTGGCAAAAGTAATTAACTACATCTTCAGCTTCTCCCCCCGAAGCTGATGTCCCAACCTTCTTCAAGAAGGTGAAGAAAGTAAGTGTGAAAGTTCATGCGATATTCCTTAATTATTCCCACCCAGTAGCTCCGACCTGAATAAACATGAAGTGAGGCTGGTTATGGCCCAAACACCCTCCAGTCTCTCAACCTGGCCTGATCCCCAATAATTTGCTTACTGATGTAATGTGTCCACAATGAATATCATATCCCGAACCCTGCACTCATCCCTGGGACACCTGGACAAAAAGGGCACCTACATCAGACTGCTGCTCATTGAGTACAGCTTCATCTTCAACATCAATATCCCCACCGGACTGATCACAAAACCCCGTGACCATAGTCTCAACTCCTCCCTCTGCCACTTGATCCTCAGCCTTCCGACCCACACACCACTATCAGTGAAGCTAGATAACTGCACCTCCTCCACAATAACACTCAATGCAGAAGTTCCAGAAATATGTGTCCTCATCCTCCTACTGTATTCACTGTACACCCACGGCTGTGCCCTCAGCCCCCAACTGTATTTTCTGTACAACCATGGCTGCATCCTCAGCCTTTTACCATCCTCCCTATACCCACAGCTGTGTCTTCAGCCCCCAACTGTTCTTCCTGTGCACGCACAGTTGTGTTGCCAAGTTTCAAACAAACGCCATCTACAAGTTCGCTGCTGACACCACCATAGCAGGACGGATATAAAACAACGAAGAGTCAGAACATAGAACGGAGGTAGAACTTTTGGTGGCTTGGTGTAATGATAATAACCTCCCTCTCAAATTCAGCAATAGTAAAGAAGTTATCATTGACTTCAGAAAGAAACGAGGGAACACACTCCCATTTAGACCGATGGTTGAGACATTGCAGAGTGTCAGGTTCCTCGGAGTGACGATAACTGACAACCTGTCCTGGACTTCTCACGTAGGTGTGACAGTCAAGAGATTTCAACAATGCCTCTCTTTCCTCCGATGGATCAGGAAATTCAGCATGCACTATCTCGCCAAATGCATCATTGAGAGTGTAATGTTTGGGTGCATAACGGCCTAGTTTGTCAACTGCTCTTTTCAGGACCGTTAGAAACGACAGAAGGTTGTGTGCACAGCCCCCGCCATCATGAACTCCTTTCTCCCAACCATTGACTCAATTTACAAGGCTCGTTGCCGCAGAAAGGCTGCTAACATCTATCACAGATTACTGGGGGAAGTGAGGGAGGAAATTTCTGGGGCTTTAACAGATATCTTTGTAGCATCCTTGAACATAGATGATGTCCCGGAGGACTGCAGAATTACTAATCCCCTTGTTTAAGAAAGGTATCAGGTTTATTCCATTTAATTATAGACCAGAGAACGTGACATCAGGTGTAGGGAAGCTGCTGGAGAAGATACTGAGGGGTAGGGTATATTCTCATTAGGAAGAAAATCGGTTTATCAGTGATAGGCAACATGGTCTTGTGCGGGTAATGTTATGTTTTACCAACTTCATAGAATTCTTTGAGAAAGTGACAAAGTTGACTGATGATGGAAGGGCTGTAGATATCAAAAGAGAAAATGCTGCAAAATCTCAGCAGGTCTTGCAGCATCTGTAAGGAGAGAAAAGAACTGACGTTTCGAGTCTAAGTGACACTTTGTAGATGTCATATACATTTACATTAACAAGGCGTTTGATAAGATTTTCCATGTTAAGGTGAGGGACGAAGTGAGGTCGCATGGTTTCCAAGGTATGCTAGGTACGTGGATAACGAAGTGGCTGGGCAACTAGAGGACAGAGAGTAGTAGGGGAAGGGAGGTTCCAAAATAGAGAACTGTGATCAGTGGTGTTTCACAGGGATCTGTGCTGGGACCACTGTTGTTTATGATACATGTAAATGATTTGGAGGAAAGTATTGGTGGTCTGATTATCCAGCTTGCAGATGACACTAAGATTAGTGGAGAAGTAGATAATAAAGAGGACTGTCAGAGAATACAGCACAACATAGATAGATTGGATAGTTGAACAGAAAAATTGCAGATAGAGTTCAATCCGTTCAAACAGGAGGTGATGCATATTGTAATATCAAATTCTAGAGTAGCTATACAGTATACGGAAACATCCTGATGAAAATTGATGTGCAGAGACTTCCAGACGTTCAGGTCCATTGTTCACTGACGGTGACAACGCAGGTCAGTGGAGTGGTCAAGACTTTATTGGATAGGGTATTAAGAACAAGAGTTAACAGATCATGTGACAGTTGTAAATGATTTTGTTTCAGCCAAATTTGGAATATTGCGTCCAGTTCTGGTCGCCACATTACCAAAAGGATGTGGATGCTTTGGAAAAGGGTGCAGAGGACATTCAGCAGGCTATTGTCTGGTATGAAGGACGCTAACTGTGAAAGGATGTAAGTAGATTATTATTATTTTCATCGGGAAAACGACAGTTGACAGAGGACCTGATTGAAGTCTACATGACAGGTGGCACGATAGAGCCATTTGCGTTTTTTCCTGGACAGATACATGAATAGGCAGGGAGCAAAGGGGTACAGACACTTAGAGAATAGGCGACTGGTTTAGACAGAGGATCTGGATTGGCACAGACTTGGAGGGCCAAAGACCCTGTTCCTGTTCTGTAATTGTCTTTGTTCTTTGTTCTAACATTATCAAAGGCCCATCACACCCAAGTAATGATCTCCAAAAAAAACTCTTCCATCAGGCTAGAAGATACAGAAGCTTGAACAAACGCAGCAGCAGGTTCAGGAACAGGTTCTTCCCAGCTGTTGTCACTCTGATGAATGGACTCTCTAATCTCAGATAATACTGGTCTTGTTCATGTTGATCTCGCCTAGCGCACGCCCTGTGCAATGTAACCTAATGCCTCTCACACATGTTTTACAGCCATTGTTCTGTACATCCTTGCTTACTATCATCTGCCTCTTCATCGAGAGAGGGACACGCGCACACACACAGCAAGGGAAGGACACGCCCACACACACAGTTAAGGGGGTGAAATGCGCTACCACGCACACACAGCGAGGGAGGGACACACAAGCACAAACAAACACACACACACCGAGGGCGGCATTGTGACTCAGTGGTTAACACTGCTGCCTCACAGGACCAGGGATCCAGGTTTGTTTCCAGGCTTGGGCGACTGTCTGTGTGGAGTTTGCACATTCTTCCCATGTCTGCGTGGGTTTCCGCTGAGTGCTCCAGTTTCCTCCCACAGTCCAAAGATGTGCAGGATTGGTGAATCGGCCACGCTAAATTGCCCATAGTGCTGGTGCATTATTCTGTGGTAAATGGGTCGTGGGGGGTGGGGGCGGGGGGGGGGTTGGTGTGTACTGGTTAGGCTGAAGGGCCTGTTTCCACACTGTAGGGAATCTAATCCAATCTTGGTACAGGTTACAATAAACCTCACTTTTCTCTCTCCAGCTCCCTTTGATCCTCACTGCGAGCTCCTTCCGGTCCTCAGCTCTAGCTTCTCCCGATCCCCAACCCCAGCTCCGTGCGACACCTCCATCCCATATCCTTTGTTCCTCATTGTTTCTCCCACTCCGTTTCTCTGTGTTTTCCTTTTGCCTGTTTTCTGTTTGTCCTCCTGAGTTTGCTCTCCCCCTTCTCCCTGTTCGTTTGACTGTTTGTTTCCTTGTTTTGTTTCCTTTCTCTCTTTGACTGACTGTCCTCCTGTTTCTCTCTCAAACTATTTTGGAACTGGCTCTCTCCAGTGTTCTGTATACTGGCAACTGAAAGCATTCTATTCGAAAGCATAATCACCTAAGATGGTAACCGCCCTGCCAAGGACCATAAGAACATACAGAAATGTGTGTGCACAGCTCAGAACATCACGGAAGCCAACATCCCATCAATAGACTCCATTCATACTTCTCATTGTCGCAGAAAGTCTGGCAACATCAAAGATCTCTCCCACCCCGATACTTATCTCCTGCAAACTTTTCCGTCCGGCAGAAGTTACAGAGATGTCGAGGAAAGGAAGGGAGGAGTCACAGGTAGATCTGTGACATAGATAGTCACAGATAGGAAGGGAGGAGTCACAGAAAGTGAGGGAGGGGTGCAAAATCAAAGTGAAACGAATGAACGTTTCTAATTCGGGACAATTGAGAGAAGCAGCAGCGATGATAACGTAATTGTATCGGACAAAGAACTGTGGAAGGGGGCTGGAATAGAACTGGAACAAGGAATGTCCTATGTGTGCCATGAAGAAACAGGTAGAATGGCGCCACGTGTGTATCCATGCACCCCCATGTGTGGCAGGAGCAGGCTGAACCAATGGGTCTGCTCAGGCAGTTCTGTTTGTGGATTTTCAGGAAGAGATAGAAGCAAGCTCTGCTATCGGACATCTATCAGCTTGGGCCGTTCAGGGGGAGAGGTCACGTGGGGCGGGAATCTCCAGATGAAATATGGTCAATTATCGTATTTGAGACAATGGCCTGATGTGCCATGTTGGGGTCATGGTCCAGGGAAATATAGGAGGATTTATCTGAGAGCGGGTGCTCAGTCTCTGCAATGTAGAGGTCAGTCCAGCAGACTACAGCAGCACCACCCTTCTCAGCACAGGCTGAATAACACAGTCTGGGTTGAATCTAAGCACATGGAGTGCAGTTAGTTCAGAGGGTGATAGGTTGGATTCGGAGAGGTGGAGAAGAGAAATAAAGACAACCAATGTTACGTATAGAATTCTTAATGAACAGATTGAATTCAGATAAAAGGGTAGAGGGAGAAGTCTAGGTGTAAGGAGTGTGTTGAAGCTGGGTGACGGTGTCGACGTGACATGGAGAGGAATCTTGTCCAAAACAATGGGCTCAGAGGTGAAGACACCAGAAGAACAGTTCAACATCAAGTCAAGCCCGAAATTCGCTAAGGTGTTGGCATGGAGAGGCTAAGTTCAGATCTTAGCTGAGTTCAGAACATTCAGCACCAGAGAGTGGACGTTCAGGAGTGATGGTGAATATATGACAGGAGGTGGGGTTGGGGGAGGACATGGAGTCAGAGGGCAGGATATGGGAGGACAGGAGGTTTCCAGAGTATCACGGGCATCTCTACATTGTTGCCAATTGGGGGCCTAGTACATCTGGTGAGTATGGCGAATGAGCTGGGGAATAAATTAGAATGATGAAGTGCTGCAGCCTTGACCCAATGGGATGCGATGCTGTTGTTCAGAGAAAATGTTGATCTGAGTGGCACTGACATTGCACGATCAGTCCTCAGAAAGTAACTGATTGAAAATAATCGGATCATAACCGTATTGAAACGTACTGATTTCACTGGGGTGGCACTCAACCTGCAAGCTCTTACCTTTCTGAGAGTTTTGACCAAACTGTAAAAACATAATATATCTTGATGCTATTAACAGGACAAATGTATCCATGGTTTTGGAAGACACTAGCAAGGGCAGAGTTTATTTGTCATTCCCAATAGCTCTGGGGAAGGTGTCACTGTATAGTGAGGAAATTACCAGCACAGAATTTACTTCGATACACACTGACCACAGTTTACTGAGGATCCCTGATGCCACATGAGCCAAATACTACTTGATGAAAGGAAAGTTACTCTGATCTCACGCAAATAACATTGGAAAATCAGTTAAAATAATAAAGAGCAAAAGGATCGAACACGTCTTGCTTGAACAATGTGTTCATTCTCTTCGCAATGTTTAAAGGAAAACTGATACATGGACTTCTGATTTTGAAGATAGGTTTGTCCTATTTGTGATGGGACTGTTTGTTTGAGCGCTGTGACACTCTACTCTGTACTATGGGGAACAAAACCATCCTGTTTACGGTGCATCAGACAGTGACAGACACACACTATTATCTGTTCCTATTGGACGTTGATCGTCTCAATCTTATAATTTACTGATGACCAATAGCAGCAAAGAAACCAGCAGCTCCCATTATCCCAGTTGGAAAACAAAAAGGGAAAAGGATGGCCTTAAGAATTTGGAGTAACTGGAAAATTGGTGTAACTTACAGTGGGAGCGGCAGAAGGGTGTGAATGGAGATCGTCAGTGGAAAAGAATGTATCAGCAGAAGAAATAGCGCAAGGATGTAGGATTTTAAGAAAAGAGTAGGAAGCAGAAGGACGAATGGTCGATGAAGTTTTAGTCACAAGTAAAAGCTTGTTTTGGGGGAAGGGAGATTGGGTGAGAAAACATCACTTTTCAGGAAAATCGAGATCTAGTTTCCATTGAAAATTAAGAAAAGATTTCTTGTACTTTATTTTCTATCATTCGATTCTTGTTTAGATTGCACATGTAATCTATATTTCGGTATCTCCACCAAGTGCAGACGATATGTTTTTTTGTCTCCTCCAGTGTGATGCTTCAACATTTTTGAATATTTTTTACGGTATGTATTTGCTTTCAATTCAAGGTAGACATGAGAATATGATTTGCTCTCTTTCAGTTTGTCCATAACATAGAATTGAATTGAATATTTATCCTCATCACACTAGCTGATTTAAACAAACAATGAATGAGTCCATGTCCATCCTGCAGATGAAAAAAATATTCAGCTCTGGCAATTGCAGGGAATGTTACAAATAACAGTGCCACGCAAAATGCTAACCTTCCAGCGCAAGGTGCCAAACCCTAGATTATCCTAAATTAGTTAACGCTTTATGCAAAACGCTGCAGAGGGGCAAAGTGTAAAATATGAATTCAACTCTGTGTAGAACATGCTATTTATGGCACCCTCATAAAAGATCATAACTACATCACTCTGTAAATTCACCAAAACAGGAAAAGCAAGAGACTGGAATTCTCAAATCTTCCTATGAATAACACCTGGAGAACAGGAAGGAAATCATGGTTTGTATATAATATTCATGAATGACGATGGTGAGAATGTGGAAGATGGGAGCAGTGGAATGATAAATCATGTTGTGGATAACACAAAGATGAGCGCTGTGGTTCACAGTAAGGAGGAAACTGTTAGGCTACAGGCAGATTAAACCGATTATTCAGATATATAGGTCAATGGCCGATTAAATTTAACACTGATAAATGTGGGTTGATGCACGTCAGAAGTAATAAGACAAGTGAGCACTGAAGCTGTGAATGGGGAGGGCTAGATTTGCTCGTGTTTTCTTTGCAGCAGGGAAGGTTGAGGAGAGAACCTGGTACAGGTGTACAAGAACATAAGGGGAATCGAGAGGATGAACAGTCAGCAGCTGTTTGCCTTACTTGAAGAATCGAAAACAAAGGGACACACTTTTTAACTGAAAGGCAGGGGATTGAGAGAGAATTTGTGGAGTCTGTTTCGAACTGAGAGGGTGGTATAAGTCTGGAATGCATTGCCGAGGAGGGTGGTTGACGCAGGTAATCTCACAGACGTTTAAAAAGACTTCAGATATGCACTTGCTGGCGCAGATGTGATAGGCCTGTTTTTCGTTGCATGATTCTATGCTGTGGCAGCCTTGAACACTCTGATATATTCTGAAGCAATAAGCAATGGCAATTGCTGGTTTGTTCCTTTGACTGCACTCGATATGTTGCTATATTACAAACCAGCATCATCTCACGTAGCTTCAGCGCTTACTCAAACCAGGACAGCCCAGTCATCTCTGGGAACATTCAGGATAATTCAAATGGTCAGTACAAGTATTGCCCAACAACAGCACTGACATTATTCCAGCTGTTTTCCACCATTATTATAACTACAGCAATATCATGAACACAGCTTTTCCTTCAATATAATACAGACGTCTAGCTATAAGGGTGCTATTTCTCTAAAGCATAATAAATTCCTTCCCAAGTATTCGCTTTGACAAACAGCAAGTTTTCAAGTGTTTTGATGCCAGTTGTTCAGCACAGCATTCCCCACCCCACTCCACCCAAAACCCTTTCTCATTTAATATTTTCTTGTGCACCGTCTTCCTGATCTCACACAGCTCAATCCCTCACACCCTCCATCCTTATTTGTTAATCCCTGAAAAAAACGTGTGCCTCATCTCTATCATTTATTCCAACTTCCATATCACATTTTGAACTGACATGATTCCTTCCCTCAGCATGATCATTAGACTGGTCCTGCCTGATGCCCTAGTCACGTTTACATTCTGCTCAGTTACTGACTAGCTGCTTTGGTTCCCACCCTCCTTTTTCCAGTTTAAATCCATTCAACTTGCACTAGCATACCTTCCCACAAGGATGTTGGTGCTCCTCCAGTTCTGTCCTGTCATTTTTGTACAGGTCCCACCTGTCGTGAAACGGATCCCAATGATCCAAAAATCTGAAATGTTCACCTCTGACCTAGTTTTTGTGCAACATATTAAGTTATACTGCCTTCCTAACGCTTACCTCTTTTTCCACATGGCACGGGGAGTAATTCAGAGATTACAGACGATTGTTCTGTCTCTCTCATACGCACTGACATTCACACAGACAGACAGATACAACATTACTTTGCAGAAGAATAACCATGACTTTACAAACAAACAAACAGAATGAAAACTGGAATGAAGGATTTAGTTAAAGGAATGATGAGAGACATCGGTTTATTCTGAATGTCAGTTTGCTGGCAGGGCTGGAGGGTTCATTTTCATAAGGTTCATCACCATACTAGGTGAGCTCCGGTGAAGCGCTGGTGTTATGTCCCACTTTCTACTTAAGTGTTTGGGCTTCCATGAGTTGATGATGTCATTTCCTGTGTTGTTGATGTCATTTCCAGTACTTTTTTCTCAGAGAATGGTACATGGAGTCAAAATCGATATGTTTGTTGATGCAGAAGCAGTTGGAATGACATGCGTGTCAGAATTCTTTTGCGTGTCTCTGGCTTGTCCTCAGATGGACGTGCAGAACCAGTCAAAGTGGTATACTTCCACATCTGTATGTAAGGATACGAGTGATAGTGGATCATGTCTTTTTTTTGTGCCGAGTTGATGTTTATGTATCCGGGTTGCTAGTTTCCTGCTTCTTTTTTCCGATGTAGTGTTTGTTACAGTTCATGCAGGGCATTGGGCTTATTCTTTCTGGAGCAGAACAGACAAAGATGTAAACTTATTGTGGTGCTCAAAATTAAGAAAAAAAGTTGCAGAGTAAAACAAGAATACTCTGTTTCCGATAGTTGGCATTACAGCATCAATGAGTTCTAATTTCAAGGCTGTCAGCAATTGAGCTAGGAGTGAAATTAGGAAAAACTTATTTAATGAGAGAGTAGTTTGGATTTGGAATGCACTGCCTGAGAGATTTGTGGATCAAGATGCAATGGAGAACTAGATATATTTGGAAATTATGAGTTTAATGGGCTACAGAGATAGGGCCGGCAAATTGGAAGGACTTGGGAGATATTTCTGAAGCTGAAGCACACACAGTAGCAAATGGTCTCCTCCCATACTTTAAACCTTTGTACTTTGTCATGTGTCAGATGCGAATAATAGTAGTATCAGGTTATTTTCCATTGTAAATTCTCACAAACATTTGATTGTTTGGTGCAGCATAAGCATTTAAATGCAAATATTGCAAGGTCAACTTCATTATGAAATCTAATTGTTACTCAGATTATGAATACTTTAAATGTGATATTCCAATTGCTAAACGAAATATGCTATCGTTTTTGCACGGATCTCTTTGAAAATGTCTGATTTTGCACTCACATTTATTATCAAATTGCATACTTGCTAAAAATTGAAAATTTTCAACTTATTGTTCGCTAAAATTTGATAACACAGATCATTTATTTAGTTTAATAGTTAGTGTATGCTGAATTATTACCATTTCTAAACTGCTGACAAGTAGCTGAAGCTTGTACATTTCAGTGAGAAATTAAACTGATTGATTATATGTGATGGTATAAGAACGCTAATTCCATTTGATTGTTCAATCGTTTGCTCACTCTGAACATGTAATCGTTCAGAAGCAAACCAATTTCAAACTATTTTAGTCACAGTGCATTGAATATGTAATTCTGATCACCAATAAAGTTAGATACCATTTTGTGTTTTTCGATATAAAATAAAATGTACGTTATTTACTTCTGGGTTAGAAAATTTTGACAGGAACTTATATTTTAGTTCCATAAATTTAGAAACTAAACCTAATTAGATTACTTGCAGTGTGAAAAGAGGCCCTTCGGCACAGCAAGTCCACACCGACCCGCCGAAAAACAACCCACCCATCACTCTACATTTACCCCTTACCTAACACTACGGGCAATTTGGCATGGCCAATTAACCAGACCCGCGAATCTTTGGACTGTGAGGGAAACCAGAGCACCTGGAAGAAACCCATGCAGACACGTGTAGAATGTGCGAACTCCATGCAGTCAGTCGCCTGAGGCAAGAATTGAAACCGGGTCTCTGGTGCTGTGAGGCAGCAGTGCTAACCACTGTGCTACCAGAGATTAGAGCTCAGTTGAATAGTCGTAGCTCACACCTTACTTTTGACCAATTTACGAAACATAGCAAACATCTGATTAATGCATGGGTCTCCCAACAGATTATATCTGAAGAAAACACCACAAATAGCAAGTCAAGAATCACGTTAATAACTGAACTTGGCGACTTCTGTCTGGTGTATGTCATCACACACACATTTTGTACTAGCACTCAGGTGACAGTACGCTCCATAACTGGACGTTTTGGACTAACGCCCCTCCCAGATTCATGATCTCATGCACATCACTCCCTCACATGTTCAACAATTGATGAGAATCCACCAAATGGGTGAAACAGGAAACATGGAACAGTGCAGCCCAGTAAAGGCCCTCCGGCCCTTGACGTCCAGCTAAGCTTTTATCCCACTCGAAGATCAGCCTAACTTGCATACCCTTCATTGTACTATCATTCATGTGCCTATCCAATCGTCGCTTAAATATCCCTAATGCAGCTAACTCTACTGCAAGTGGCAGATAAGGATAACCCTAATGGTCGATGCCAGTGATAACATTCTCCAGCTTTCCAAGCGGTGGGAGTCGAGGTTACCTGACGTACGCAGGGCAGCTGAAAGTGTAACAAACCTGCGGGAGGGTAGGACACATGACGGCAGACTGTAAGGTGACTATCTGTCGAAACTGCTAGCAGGAGGGTCACCCAACCAAGGAATACAAAGAGGCCAAGAACTGTAATCTGTGCGGAGAGGTGGAACATAAGTACAAGGCCTGCCCAAGACAAGCGGCTGCCACCTATACATTGATGGCCTGAGGTGACAACACGAGCCGTGGATCACAAAAGACCAGCAAGGTATCACGAACAGGCGGGGGATCGGTGTCTGGGTGGCACCCAGGAGGAAGGAATGGCTGGAGCATAGCAGGCGGCAGCCAGCGGGGAGGTGCAACAGCCAATCCAAGCTCCTACAGGACAGACAGAGGTAGTGGAGGAGGAGGGAAACAAGGGGACAGAGGAGTGGATTCCTGTAAAAAAAAGGAAGAGAAAAACCCTACAGGTCCCCAAAAACACCCAGCAAAGGGGGAAATGAAACCTGCATGAGGAGGATCTGGGCAGTTCTTCGGATGGTGAGGACAGGTGTAAGGAGGGTCGTCACCAGAAGAAGAGACAAAGCGCCGTGGGGAGAAAGGAGGGCAGCATCCCCCAAACAGGAAAAGACGAGCCCTCTGAGGGGACTGGTAAAGACCAACCCCCACCCAGTGAGAACCACGAGATACCCACCGCCCCACAGCTCCAAGAAATTGGGAAAAACGATCCTCTGACAGTTCCGCTGTCAAACAGAACCTGGATTGTGCGGACACTGGTCCCAGCCTGATGACACCAGAGCGGGAAAATGTCCTCAGCGTGGAGTCGGGCAGCTACCTCAGCCCTGCGAGGGTCCAGCAGTTCGCTTACACCACAGGAAAGCAGACAGCTACCCCAGAGAGCAGGACCAACAGCACGTGGACACTGGTAACCTCATAAACTGTTAAAATGGGGTTACAAATTGCCAGCATTGTTGCGCATAGCATTAAATCTGCAATGCGATGTGTTTCTACATTGGCCTTCATGGCCAATGTTAAAGTTGATGTCCTGTTTCTGCAGGAATGTGGGATATCGCACCTCACTGGCTACCGGAGATGGCCTACGGTTTGGTCGTGGTGCAACGATATCCGTGCCTCCAGCCTGAGTATCCGTCACCATCTCCGAGGTTATGGAGGTGGTGGACGGGCGCCTGTTCGTCACTGTCTTCATATACAGGAATGCTACCCAGAGACTGATTAATGTGTACGCCTCAGTGGGTAAGAGTGAATGGTTGGCTGTTCTGTAATAGCTTCCTCTGTTGCTAACTACGTCCAGGCAGGGCGTCCTGGCCGGAGACTTCGACTGTATCATTGATACAGATGGACGATCTAGGGGTGAGGGGGGCGGGCAGTAGGCTGGATGCCCTGATGGAAACAGAGCCCTGATGGAAACAGTGAAAGATGCCAAGTTGCACGACGTCTTCAGCACCCCTGCAGATGGAGCACTATGTAGATATATGTTGTCCTGGGCTGACGGTTCTATGTACTCAATGATAGATGACCTGTTTCTGTCCCGAACATTCTCCGTCAGATCCACCGACGTCAAGCTGGTGTTCTTCTCTGACCACTGCCTCCTGCTGGTCGACTGTCACCTACAGGACGAGAAGTGGTCTGGTAAGGGAACGTGGAAGCTGAACACAAAGCTGTTGACCGCAGGTAACATTGAGGAACTCAGGTGGAACACCGCAGGTTGGAGAACCATGAAGCCCCTTTTTGAGTCTCCAGACTGGTCGGACACAGTAAAAGGGAACATCAAGAGTTTCTTCACCCTCAAAGATGTTCAGAAGGCGAAGGAGAGGTGGGCAAAACTGTCCCAATTCCAGGATGGTATGCAGAACCTGCTTCTGCTGCAGACGATGGGATACAATGTCATGGAGGATCTCTAGGAGGTGAAGGGCCAGCAAGCCTCGCTCTTTGCCTCAGAGGACTCCAACATAATCATCCGGTCCAGGGTCTGCTCCGTGGATCAGGACGAGACGGGCACACGTTTCCTCTTCCAGAAGGTGTACAAAGAAGGAAGAAGATGGCTCACTAACGTCATCTCAGGATGACTCCATGAGGATCAGCAAATCCTTCTATGCCAGTCTGTATGACTTGAAGCCAACCGACAGTGCAGACTCCCAATTGTTCCTGTCCTCTCACGGAGGTCTTAGATGACCGAACACTGGAGAGACTGGAACAGCTGTTATCTCTGGATGAGCGAACCAAGGAACTCGAGTCCTTTGAAAAGAATAAAACTCCCGCATGTGACGGCTTCCTGGTCGAGCTCTAATCTGCTTTGTGGGACTTGATTGGCAAGGACCTGCTGAAGGTGTATGTCAGTATGTTTCTGGCAAGTACTATAAGTGAATGCATGAGGAAAGGCATAATCACCCGCATCCACAAGCTGAATGGGGAGAGGGAGGAAATCAGAAATTGGAGACAAATCTCACTATTGAATGCGGATTACAAAATTCTGTCAAAGTTCATCGTCAACCGGGCCAGGTCTGCTCTGGGATCAGTGATTAATCCTGACCAAACCGATGCTGTATCGGGCAGGAAGATCGCTGAGAGTCTCGCACTCCTCAGGGATACGATCGCCTACGTGCAGGATAGGAGGTTGGACAGCTGTCTCATCAACCTGGACCAGGAGAAAGCCTTTGACAGGGTATTGCATACATATATGAGTGATGTTCTCTCACAAATTGGCTTTGGAGAGGGCGTCTGCAATTGTATCAGACTGCTCTACACCCACATTGTCAGTACAGTCTCAATCAATGGGTGGGAATCCGATTGCTTCCTTGTAAGATCTGGAGTCAGGCAGGGCTGCCCTCTCTCTCTCCTTTCTTGTTTGTGTGCTGCATAGAGCAGTTTGCAGAGTCCACCAGGAAGGACGCGATCCTGACAAGGGTGACTATTCCTGGCAGTGGGGGCCTACAGGATAAGGTCTCCCTCGACATGGGTGACGTCGCCGTTTTCTGCTCGGATCCATTGTCCATGCACAGACTCGTGCATATGTGACCAGTTCGAACGGGCCGAGGGGGCCAAGGTAAACCGAGGCAAGAGTGAGGCCATGCTCTTCAGGAACTCGACCGACCAATCCTCCATCCCCTTCATCGTCAGGACCGACCATCTAAAGGTGCTGGGTATTTGCTTTGGAGGGGCTGGGGCATGTGCCAAGTGTTGGGAGGAGCGTATCAGGAAAATGAGCCAGAAACTGAGCAGATGGAAGCTACGGTCGCTCTCCATCGCTGGAAAAAACAATCTGGTCATCAGATGGGAGGCACTGTCTTAGCTGTTATATTTGGCACAGGTCTGGCCTATTCCAAGAACCTGTGCTGTCGCAGTTACCCAGGCTATCTTCCATTTTATGTCGAGTTCAAAGGTGGACTCAATGTATAAAGATTTGGGCAACGGGGAAGTATACACGACGAATGCTACCCTCATCCTGATGGCTACCTTTGTGTGTGGCTGCATCAAGCTGTGCGTGGATCCCCGGTACGCAAACACCAAGTGTTCCCGGTTTTGCGAAGGATTGGCCTGTCCTCGCAGCCGTGGAATGCTCCAAGTTGTTGGGCTGTTCCACATCAGCTGTCCTTCGTGAAGAAATTTATGAACAAAAACTCCTATGGCCACAAGTCCATCAGGAAGTGGTCAGCACATAGTGTCCTTGAGACCCTTCTGGAAAAGGAGAGGGCTGATCCTGTTGAGCAGTTTCCTGGGCAGACTGTCAAAGCTATTTAGCAGAATGCCTCATCGCCAGAACTTTCCAACAAGCATCAAGATATGGCCTGGCTTCTGTTGAGAAGGGCTCAGCCTGTGAGATCCTGTATGCAGTCCCGGATTCTCTGCCTCTCTGCACGCGGCCTTCGAAGTGGTTGTGGAGGGGATGAGACTATGACACAGCTGTTTCTGTAATGTGTCAATGCAAATGAAGTCTGGAGAGGAAAACAGTGGTGTTTGTTGAGGTTCGTTCCGAGCAGTCCCGTGCAGCAGGACTCCATGGTCTACGGTCTGTTCCCTGGGGTGCACACCGAGACGAACATCAACTGTGCCTGGAGAATCATCAACTCGGTCAAAGACGCTCTTTGGTCTGCCTGAAACTTGTTGATCTTCCATCTGAAGGAGTTGAGCCCGACTGAGTTTTGCAGACTGGCACATTCCGAAGTCCAGGACTAGGTGATGAGGGACGACTGAATCTTGGGACAGCTGCCGCCAAGGCACGGTAATGTCTGTCCAACAAAGAAGAACGGGGGGGCCCACTCAGTAAGTGGGCTCTGCTGACACCTCAGCTAAATATATGGATGGTTAACATACAGACTTGTACATACGAAATATTAATTCTAATCTCTGTATCTAAAGAAATGTAATGTGCACATATGAATTGCATCATCGATTGTATAAATCATCAAAACATTTTATGAATAAAGTATATTTTTGAAATTAAAAGAAGTGTTTCCCTCCTTCCTTAATCAAAACTATGTGGAGTTGTCGTTTGACATGCTGTAAGTAGCAGAGTAGCTAGTAATGTTTTGGTTCAAGAGGCTTCAGTGAGCAGCAGCTCAGCGAAAAGTGCAGGTAAGCTCAGGAAAAGTCCCTTTAATGCTAGTCTGACAGCAGTCGAGATGGCAGGTAGGGCAGTCACATGTTCTACCTGCGGAATGTGGGTGCTCAGGGAGACTTCCGCTGTCCCTGATAACTACACGTGAATGGGAAGTTTTCAGGAGTTGTAGCTGGCTGCTCTTAGGGTCATCTGAGATACGGAGAACTTCATACATAAGAGCTTCAGTGAGGTGGTCACACCCAACTCCCTCCCTTAGCCTGTTTCTGCAATGACTGTTATATCCCAGTCCCATGTAAAGATCCATGCCCTGAGTTTATCTGGCTGAATTGTCAGCCCTGTTGCCTTTAAATAAACGCTATTTAATCCAACAGGCGTTCTTGCTTCCTGTCGTGTTCCAGGTAGAGAGTAGGTGGGCGACCATTAGGAATGGCAAAAGGAGTAGGGAGAGAGTGCAGGAATCCCCTGTGGTTATTCCCCTTGAAAACAAATATATCATTCTGGGATACTAATTTTGGGGGTGGGGGAGGAGTGGATGAGGGTCGGGAAATGACCGATCAAGGGAAAGCAGCAGTAGCCAGGTTGGTTGCAGTACAACTGGCGCTGGTGCACAGCGGGAAAGGGTAACGATAAACAGGGTCTTAGAGGTAGAAGAGTCTATTGTTAGGGGGACAGATCGGAGATTCTGTGGCCTCAAACGGAAATCCAGGATGGTGTGTTGCCTCTCAGGTGTCAGAGGACAGGATGTCTCCGAGCGGCTGCAGAACGTTCTCAAGAGGGAGGCTGAGCAGCCAGAAGTCATTGTGCACGTTGGCACAAGTGACAGAGGTAGATATAGGAATGAGGTCCTACAGAGTGATTACAGAGAACGAGGAGGAATGTTCAAAACCAGGTCATCGACAGTGGTAATCTCCAGATTACTTCTACTGTCATGAGCTAATGAAGGTAAAAATAGGAGAATATGGCAAATAAATATGTGACTAAAGATGTGGTGCGGGGGCAGGGATCCAGATTTTTAGATCATTAGGATCTTTTCTGTGACAAAGGTGACCCGTTCAAGAGGGACAGGTTGCACATGCACAGGAGGGGGCAGCAATATCTTCGCAGCCAATTTTGCTAGTGCTACAAGGAAGAGTTGAAACGAGATTGGCAGGAGGTGGTATCCTCAAGAGCAGGGAGCCAAGTGCAATCCTGGAAAGATATACTGTAATCAGGATTTGTAATGTGAAAGGACAGGTCAGGCTGGAACCAGGCGGGGAACAAGGAATGCCTGTTGGATTAAATTGCATTTATTTCAATGCAAAAGGGCTGATAGGTAAGATCGATGAATTCCGGGTGTGGATAAGTACGTGGGACTGGGATAGGATAGCTATTACAGAAATATAGTTTAGGATTGACAGCTTGACATGCAAGGGTAAAGTGCATTAGGAGGGACAGAAATGGTTGGAAGAGGGGAGGGGAACTTGCATTTCTGATTAAGGGGATTATCACAAAACATCAGAGAAGAAAGAACTAAAGAGTCAATCAGGGACTTTTTGCGGGTGGAACAAAAAAATAAGAAGTGGATGGTGATATTATTGGGGTTTTACTATGGGCCCCCATTTAGTCAATAGTAATTGGAGGAACAAAAATATGTAGAGAGATTGGGGAGACTTGCAGGAACAATAGGGTTGTCATAAAACGAGTTTTACTTTTTATAACACAGACTGGGACTGCCAGAACATTAAGGGCTTTGATGAGATGGAATTCATTAAGTGCATCAGGAAAGTTTCCTCAAGCAGAGGGTATGTAGAGGGTCCTAATCGGGAAGAGGCAAAATTTGAACTTTTCTTAGGAAATAGGGCAGGACAGGTGAGTGAGGTGACAGTGGATGCGCAGTTTGGGACTCATGACCATAGTTCTATTAATTTTTAAATAGTTATGGAGATGGGGAAAAAAAATTTTTCCACAGATGGAATTTCTAAATTGGGGCAAGGTGAATTTTGACTGAATTAGGAGCTTGACGGGTTTGATTGCAGTGGCTTGTTTGCAGGCAAAGGGACGTCTGGCAAGTGGGAAGCCTTTAAAAGTGAGTCAGCTAGAGTTCGCTGGACAATGGAGTAGACTGGAATAAGACGATACTATATGGCCCTTAAAACTACCCTTCCTTTCAGTAAGGGCACGGCTGATCTGCACTCGACCGCAATTTCTCTTTCATGCTCAATTCTTTGTAGCACTCAACTTTCTGACGTGTCAATTTTCATTAACACTGCGCCGTGCCCCCAAACACTTCAATGATGTAGCTCGCCCTAACTGTCTGGGATAGAGAGGCCCCAACAGTCACTACCATCTGAGAGAAGGAAACACTCTCCACACATATACCGTGACTTATCGACATGAACATGACAACAACATGAACACAGCGTCAGATTGACTGGCCCTGACATCACCTCAGGATTTGACTGAGCAAGATGTCAAGAAGACTGAACAAAATTGAACTTAATGAGAATCAGTTGTAAACTCCTTATTGGTTGGACCATTCAGACACAGTGTGGCTGGTGGACACCAATCCTCTGAATCCCTGGATATCATGGTGAGTGATCCTCAGAGAAATTTTATCGGCACAAACAATTGCATCTTGTTCATCAATGTCTTTCCCTCTGTCATACCATCAGAGGTGGGGATGTTCAGTGAAGATCACACAATGTTCAGAACAATGTGTCACTTCCTCAGGTGCTAAAGTGTCAAAACCTGGACAACATTCAAGCTCGTGCAGTTAAAGTGTCGTTTACATTCATGTAACAGTGCGACCAGACCCTGCACATTTCCGTGGTAAAAAAAAGAACCTCATGCAGCATCTCAAGCTGGTTTTCAAGGAATTTGAGAAAGCCATTCAGCCCATCAAAACTATTGGATAAGAACAGACATTGCTATTTCGCTTTCTCCAGCCTATTACACAGGAAGGGATTTTGGAAAAAAAACTGCAAATGTTGAAATGCAAAGTAACCAGGCAGAAGGCTGGAAGAACGCAACAAGCAAAGCAGCATCAGGAGGGGGAGAAGTCAACTGATTGTGGATAAACATTCTTCAGGACAGAGGTGGGGTAAGGGAGCTACAGATAAAGAGGCAGGACGAGAGAGGAGGATGCAGGGTGGTGAGGTGGGGATGGATGAACACAGGTAAAGGGGTACCATGGGTTGGACGATGGGAGGACTGAATTCAGTTGAATCTGAAAGAAGGATAGCTAGAATGAAAGGGAGGAGAAGGGTGTGGGGAAGGAGTTGGGGGATGGGAAGGCAGGTTATTTGAAATTGGAGAACTCAATGTTGCCTGACTTGCTGTGTTGTTCCACGCCCCTGCCTACCTGCCGTTACACAGGAAGATAATGAGCTCAGTCAGTACATTACGCTGGTAAGCAGGAACCAAGGGTCGCCCAATAATGTCTGTGAACCTTTTTCCCTGTGACCAGAAGGAGGACTTTCAGTCCCTCTAAACACTAACGCAGGACGAGAAGAAACTATTCAGCCACTATATTCTGTAACACAAAGTAGGATGTCACTGATGCTCCAACATTGCAAACCAATGAAACATAGACTGCACAGACAGACTGGTCCATGTTGTTTCCCCTAGCACGATTGCTAATGGTGCATACATGTTATGTTAATGATACCGTGGTTTGCTAACAGTGAGGATGGACAGAAGATGGTTTGTGCCAAGTCTCAAAGAAGTGTCTCCCAGAAGGCAGGCTAGTGTTCTGTATGAAGGTCAGAAGTTGGTGGGAATGACAAACTCTATCAAAGTGTGGTTTGTGAACAACATGATGTTCTGTGCAAGATCACACACTAACTGCGCATTGAGGCAGTGACAGTTCAATTAGAGCCTGCAGCTCTCGCTTAACCAACATGAGGTCCCACTCAGGTAAGTATAATATCATAGAATCATAGAGTCTGACAGAACGGAGACTGGCCGTTTAGCTCAAGCTGGTCCATGCTGACCAAAATGTCCATCCATGCTCATCCCAATTCCATACACTTCCCTCACATCCTTCTAATCGTTTTATTTCTGCATATTTCCCCATGTGAACATATGTATCATGCAAAAACATATGTTTTAGTGAACACTGACAATGTTTTATTTTGAAAATAATGAATGTTGTCCATAACTCTCAAGTTTTAATGAAATTGGCTTTATTTTTTTTTGCAGTGATACAGATTATTTCCTTCACAGCCTCCTCATGATACCATCAAAACACCGATTAGTCTGGTGAAACTCCTTTACACTGGCTCTCTGTGACAAGGTGATCATTCCTTATAAAGAAGAGATAATCTGTACACGGTGCCCCAATTACCTTCTGAACAACACTCTTGCACTGCAGGAAGGTGCCTCACTCCTATTCTTGATTCATTTTGCAATGAAGGACAGTATACAATTTACTGTGTTGATTATTTGTTGTGTGGTATGAATTCTGATTGTGACTCCTGACCAAGGAACTCAGCTCATTTTCGCCAAAGGCCGTTCTGATCCTGTAATGTTATAATTAGTACAAATTTAAGAAGGGTGGTATGTTTTGCCAAATCATTCCTTAGCCTTGCGACTAAGTGTGACTCAAGCACAACCACACAAACAGCAACACCACTATTGCCAGTTGAGATGGTTGGAGATGCCGTGAAGGCAATGTCCTCACAGTATTATCTCCAGCTTATTAATCCAGGGACCCGGGTGCTGATCCCCACCCTGGATCCGAATCCTGGCATGACAAATTGTGGCATTTGAATTCAATAAAATCTAATGAAGCTATGAAACCATTGTCGATTATCAGAAAATCCTACCTGACACTCTAATGTTCTTCAGGGAATGAAATTTATCACCTTCAGCTGGTCAGGCTGACATGTGAATCCCGCAATGCATTTGACTCTGAATTGCTTTGAAATAGCCAAACCAGCCGCTCAGTTATATTACTCACTACAAACATCAAAAAAATGAAACCGGGCGGACCTCAGCACTGACTGATTACAGCCCACAGACAGCAGTGGGTCTGGAAGGCAGCTCACCATCACTTCCTCAAGGACAAATGAGCAAAGGGAATTACATACAGGCCCAGCATCCCATTAATAAATAAAGGAAGATGATCACACTGAGGGAAGACAGACAAAGGAACATAACTCACTTTAAACAGGGACATTGATGTATACCCTACATGGGCATGATTTTCAGTAACAGGAGAAAAAAAAATAAGATTAACCTTTCTTTTTATTTCCATTCCAGCTGATCATCTTCAATCCCTTTGTTTGCTTATTTTCTTTAATCTCTTTCTTTCTCTGTCTGTTCAACTCTGCCTTGTCACCTTCATAGTAGACATCCCTGTCACAAACATCACTCACAATATTTTCAAGCTGAGTTCAGTTATGATGGTAGGTCAGCGGACTCGTAATGTCAACTCTATTTTTCCCTCGACCCAAAGATGCCAAATCTGATCTGTTGCTGCGGCAGCTTGTCGTTCGTTTTTTTTTGTTTCTGATCTCTTGCATCATTCTTTCTTTTATATAAACTTCAATGTTGTTATGATATGGGATGTCTGCATCGCTGGTAAGGGCAGCATTTATTGACCGCAGTAAATGTCCTTTACTGTGAGGTCATTCCTACAGACAGTATAGAGCGAAGCACATTGTTGTGGGTCTGACGTCAGTGTTAAGACAGTCCGGCAATAACGCTAGATTTCTTTACCAAAGGACATCAGTGCTATAGATAAATGTATTGACAAAATACTGGTGCTGTTATTGTAATATTAGTGAAATTATCTTTTCTTTCCAATTCCTGTAATTTGATTTTAAGTTCTGGCATATCTGAGGTAGGATTTAAAACAGTGTATTTTGTGCAGTAACCTGGGCCTCTGAATTACAAATCCACGGACCTCACTTTACTGACACACTATTCCTTTAACCCTGTTACTTTAGAGACAAGAACAGGGTTGTGATGGACATATTTGTAACGGAAAGAGTGCTTGTAAAAGAACTGGACCATAAAGTCTGAATTTCATCAATGGATGGATAATGGTTTATTTAATACCTGCACTGACGTCAAGGTGGAGATTGCTGATATTATGGAGCTGGTAGTGGGTAGGTTTAGTGATGGAGAGAATACCTAGAAATCAATCAATTCGGGTTCAAAAGTTACTTTGGGATTGTTAACAGTCTTGTTCTCAGACGGGCCTGTTGGGCGGCTCAGAAGTTTATGGTAATGAATGGAATTTGTATTTGAAACTGAAGACAATAAATTCTGTCTTTGTCAAATATAGATAACAGAAATAGCAATGAGGTTCACCATGCTTTATGGGATTAATAAATGGATAGAGATGAATAGACTTACCAGGAACACCAACAATAGCGAGCATGGGATAGTAGCCCGCCCGAATAATCATCAGTGCACCCATATATCCGACCTGATAATGCGAACACAGACCAGGAAAAATAGGAAAGACCACAGGATAATCTCCTGTCCATTGTTGCAGCATTCCAATCTAAAATTATCAAAATCTGATCCATTAATGGAACATTCCAGACTATTCTCAGGTTTTTAACTCTCCTCTCCCTGTCTCTGCAGCTGATGATCCCTGTTAGTGTTGCAGGTGATGCATCTGCTTCTGGAATGGGATAACGCATTGCAAGAAGCTCCTTACTATCACAAGAGGGAAACCATCCACTACCACAGTTAGGATCCATGAAGACTGACGTCAATCACAGTCACTGAACAAACAGATCCAGTTATCTCCTTTCAGTCTGGTACCTTCCGTTCACAATAAGAACTGGACTGATTAAATGTTGGCATCACTGGCTATTGGTCACATCTCCCATCACCAATTACTGTCTTGACGTTAGTTGTGAGGGACAATGAGGATGTTTTCCTATCACAAGTTAGGTGATTCTGCTGTGTTGTCCGTTTACAATGTTATAACCACTTGAATCTCCCATCACCACTCCCCCAAAATACACAATCTAGATGTAGTTACCGTACTGATGACTCCTCCACTGGAACAGGGGCTAGCCAATAGATTTACAGTGGGCATAATTGCCCTGACCATACACAGGAAGAGTGAATATGTCTGGACATTTCTCTAATTGCTCTAATTAGACAATCTTGTATCTAAAATACAAAATGCCTTTCAGCACTGTTTTATACAAACTCACAAAAACGTGATTTTAAAAGTTCATTTCAAAGCCAAATGTGGCATGTTGTCACAAAGCTCGTCCGTTTACAGGGTTATGTTGTTCTTGATTTTTTTTTATCAGAGAGCTTCTAAATGACCTGAGATTCCAATATGGCTGATATTTAAGAAGGTTTATTGACATCCTTTCGTTTCTACATAACAGATAATGCCTCAGGCCGAACGCTTTCAAGTCTTTGAAAAAAACCCTGCATAATCAAGAGGATGTAGCCAGCTCTGTAGCTGGGCAGGTCTGTTCAGTTTGGGGGCTAGTTGAGTCAGGGTCACTGTTGAAATTGGATGCTCAACCCCCCCCTTCTGCACTTCTGACCTCATAACCAGCAAGCATTTTGTGTCAGATTTAGTGTTTGTGCTAAGGAGCTTGTTTATTGCGATTGGTGCAAGTATTTTGGTGCAGCATCCTTAATTCAGGATAGTCTGTCGGTTGGATAGGATAAGTTATTCTGCTATTCTAGCTTGAGTTCGTGCGCTTCATGCTGTAATTTGGGAAATAAATACTGTTTGCTGAAAATACTGCAGTCTGACCAGCTAATTCACTCTGCGAATATCCACTATACACATACCTTTAACAAATAATAATGTTACGGTCTGGGCTACTTGCTTAAAATTTTTTGAGGGGTCGGAAGTGGTCCATAACTGACTGGGGGCACTTTGCAGGATTTAGGCAGCGAGAGGAAGGTGTTAGTGTATCTTAATTTGTTGGTTGATTTGGCTTGGTAAACAGAGCTTCAGATAACAATGGCTCTTGCAGGAACCAAGGATGTTTTGGAGATGGAAGAATCGATCTTGGGATTTTACAAAATACACATAAGTCCAAGCTGGGGAATTAGTCAACAAGCTGCAGTTGAAGCTGTCTCCTAATGTGAGGAAAGGTGAGATGATTGCAGCAGTAGCTCTGCATTCAAACTTGCTGGAAACTCCATCGGGATCTGTACAGATGATTAAACTCCCAGCCTAAATAAAGCAGCTTGTGTTAGAAGCCGAAATGAAGCAGTTTGCGTTGCGACTAAAATCAGAAGAGAAAAAAAGAGGACGAATAGGTTTAATCCAGGAAATAGGAAAAGAAAAAGAAAATAAAACAAATGTTTAGCAGGAGAAAAAGAAAAAGAGCGTTTGAGTTTCAGAGATGGGCATTTAGAATGGAACGTTATCTTATAATGATGGAAATAAAGGCTGAAGTTAAGCTTAGGGATCTGGGGAGTCTGAGGATATAAAGAAAGTGCACATGAACTTGTTCCAGAAACCAATAGACAACATTTCAGGAATCTGACGAGTGGCCCGGGTCAAAGGTATATTGTGTTTGAAATGATCAAATAAAGTAATTTCGATAGATGGATAAGAACATTAAAAATCAAGCAAACCTGTGATGCCCTTAGAGAGTAACTACTTTGGAGGAATTCAAAAATTCGCTGCCTGAAGTAGTGCAAACTCGTGTGGGAGAGCAGAGAGTGTAAACATCAAGGTTAGCAGCTGAAGTGGCTGAAGCTTATTAATTGGCCCATAAAACACAGTTTGGCATCCAGACTCAAATTCAGTCTACTAGGGAAGTAAACTGGGGCAAAGGAGAAATCCTCACGTGGAAAGGGATATGTAGATCTCAGTGAAGGTCATAAGGATAACTTATCACAGGGGTAAAAAGGAAACCCGAGAAAAGGGCAAAGAAGTTAATAAACTCCGCTGTTTTCATGACAATAATTTAGGTCACAGGAAATCACTCTGTCGGTGCGCTAGAAAAAAAAGTAGGAAAACAGGATAAGCCTGGGAGTTTTGTTGGAGTGGTAACAGAAAGCACAGTGGAGGTGAGAGAGCTGCATCAGAGTGTACAAGCTGATCGGAGGTTGGTCAATGAGGAAGTGCCAAATCTGTTTATAAAATATAACTTCAAAGGGAAAGTTTATTCACATAGGGCAGAAGTAGCGGTACAGAGGATGCAATATTAAGGGACACCGGATCCTCTCAGTCTGTAATGCTGAAAGATGAGGAGATATATACTCCTGAGGGACTATTTCTGGAAAAGGTACTATTAAAGGGAATTCGTTGTGAGACAAAAAAAAAAGCACACAGTTATGATAAGCGAGGGTAGAGTGTCCAGTGAAGAGTGAAGAAATTGTGACAGGAGTACTGGGCAAACTCCCAGCTCCAGGAATACAATTTTTCCTTGTAAAGTACGCAGCTGATTCACTGGCAAGAGTGCTGCCTGCTCTGGTTAAAAGCCAGTGGAGACACAGTCAACTGAAGCAATGCCTTATCTTGGAATCTTTTCTGAATGTGGGGTAACAAGATCCCAATGTCACGAGTTCAAACAGGTGAGACAAAAAATGTAAAGATCAGTATGCTGAAGTGGCATTAGGAGAGACTTCGTTCCATCAGATAGTTGAGACAAAACAGGAGAAACATCTTCGAGGAGAAAGTGAGGCCTACAGATGCTGGAGATCAGAGCTGAAAATGTGTTGCTGGAAAAGCGCAGCAAGTCAGGCAGCATCAAAGGACCAGAAGATTCGACGTTTCGGGCATAAGCCCTTCTTCAGGAATGAAGAATGGAAACTATCACATAATTAAGGAGATGAGAAATGGTCAGAAATTCATCAAATTGAATTGCAAATGGGTTACAGAAAGGAGGAGCTGCGACTGAAGCATGAATTACCACGTGGAGGTCATTTCAGAGTGAGAAAAGCACAGTCTAAAATAGAAGGCATTCTTACTAGCCGACACTGCACCACCATGTTGTTGAATTTTGCCAGACGTGAAATACACGTCAGGTAATTAGAAAACTAAGGTGTTAATAAAACCTGCATCTTTAATAACGATTCCTGCAGTTGAGGAACCATTTAGAAGAGTTTAATTGATTGGCTAGGTCTCCAATATCAAACAAAAGAAGTGTGAATCAGTATTTGTTAACAATAATGGATGTATCTACGAAATTTCCAGAGCTATTGCATTAAGCAACATCACAGCAAAAAGTGTTGTAAAGGAAATACTCTTTTCTAAAAAAATACATACAGACAACCAATCGAGATACAGTGCGACCAAAGTTCAATCTTCACATCCAAACAGTTCAAGGAAGTTAAGGGCAGTTCTGTAATAAATCAATTCAAATCCACTGTGAACCATCTAAAATCGCAGAGAGCATGAGAAAGGTGACATCAAAATTTAAAATTCATGTTGAATGCTTATGGTAAGGATTATCCTACTGACTGGGATAAAGAAATTCCAGTTGTGCTTTTTGTGATCAGAGATGCACAAAATGAATTGACCAAATTCTGCCCATTTTAATTCAGTTATTAAGAGATAGGACCGTTAAAGTAAAGTAAGGAGAAACTAAAATCAGAAGTAAAACGCCATACTGTTGGACTATGTCTCAAATTTTCCGGAACGATTAAAAAGCATTGGGGAGTTGGTTAGATGGCATTGAGAAGTTTTGCAGAATATACCTAAACAGGAAGTGGACAAGAAATCAAAAATTTGCGGTTTTGCTATCGGGGCTAAGGTATATATGTTACTTCCAGTGATGGGTGAATCTTGAAAAGCAAGGACTGGTGAACCTCATCAAATAGAAAGAATATTGAGTGAGGGTAACTACTTGATAGGGACTTCAAACAGAAAGTAATCTCACAGAGTATGTCATGTGAATATGCTCAAAAGGTATTTCAACAAGGAAGGAGAGCAACAGGAGAAGGTGTTAATGGTTACAGTACAGAAGGAAGAACCAAGGACAGAGGATTCTGAATTGAACGTTCCTCAAATTAAAGTGAACAATGAGGAAGTTTTCTAAAATTGTGATAAATTATTAAGTAACCTTACTGAGGAAAAAAAATCTGAAATGACCTGATAGAATTGTTCATATTATATGGGGGGCGGGGGGGGGGGGATATGAGGAAATAAATGGGAAATATTAACTAATTGTGCATAATGTAGAGAAAGGACATGCTGTTCCGATTAAGCAGCATCCTTATAGGCATAATCCTCTAAAGTTGCACAGGTTTAGAAGGGGATTGTACACATGCTCCAAGATGACATAATCGACCTGAGTTACAGTGACTGGAACTCACCCAAAGTCACCGTACTGAAACCAGACGGTAACCAACGACTATGTGTGGACAATCACAAAATCAACACAGTTTCAAAAATGGATGCATATCCAAATCCGCAGTTGGAAGACTTTTGTGGGAAGGTGGGACAAGCAACTTGCGTTTGGTATGTCCTACATCTGATTAAGCAATGCCTTTCAAGGTGGTATAAATGCGAGTGATGTGGGTGTTGGTGCTGCACACCTGCAGGAAGACGATGAGAAGATAGAAAGACTTATTGGTATTTATCCAGCAAGTTAAACGTTTATTGGTAGAAATATTCAATAGCTGCGAAAGAGATTTTGAGCTTCATGTTGGCACGACAAGATTTCAGTTTTTATATTATCAGCAACGCATCTGAGACGACTGTAAGTACTGATCACAACCCATTGAAGCTTTTAGAGAATTTTAAGGACAAAAATGCGAGTCTGTTTAGCTCGAGCCTGTCATTTCAGCCACACAATTTGAAAATTGAGCATGTGACAAGTCTTGAAAACATGATTGCCAAAGCATTGTCGAAACTTGAATGACAGATTGACACACTCAGTGGTAGGTGCATCACACACTGAATTTGGATGTAGCTCTGCAGGTTTGCATTTTTACACTAAGTGAATGCATATGTGTGTTTTTGTGTACTAACCACTACTTTTGGTGATTTTGAGAACTGAAGACATCTTTGGATATTAACGATTCAGTTTTATATGGTCCCTTCACAAGGTTATGTTGTGCTTGATTTTTTTTTCAGAGCTGTTCTAACCCACCCAAGGTTCCAACATGTCTCAATTTTGAACGGCTCATTGGGGTCCTTTGGTTTATACCAAACTGGTAATATCTCAAGAAGAAGGCTTTCAAGTCTTAATAAAAAACTGGTATAATCAAGGTGACGTGGCCAGCTCTCCACCTGCGCAGTTCAGTCAGTTCGAAGGTTATTTAAATCAGGGTCACTGTTGAAACTGGACGCTCTCTCCGTTCTTCAGTCCTCTGAATTCGTAACCAGTAAGCGTGGTTTGTGTAATTTTTACTCTTTTTGCTAAGGGGTTTGCTTATTGGGAATGTTGGTTGGTTGTTCAGTTGGTTGTGTTTCATAACGTAATGTTTTAAATAAATCAGCAGTCTGACCAGCTAATTCCCTCTGGGGATATCCACTATACACTTACCTTCAACGATTAGCAAATCTACTGTCGGGGCGACCTGCTTAAAATGTTTTGAGGAATCTGGCATGGTCGATAAAAATGCACAATAATCTTGTTCATCAAAAGTCATGATTTAACGAGTAAGGGAAGGACTGAATATGATATTGGCTATGACACAGAAAGGATTTGGGCCAACAACTGAGGAGACCCCCTCAGATTACAAAAAGATCTTGATCAAATGTGTCAATCGGATGACAAATAGCAGACAGATTTCAATCTGGACGAATGCGAGGTGCAGGTGGTAGTGTGTGTTGGCTACTGTCTGATGCACTAGGAATGAGATGATTTTATTCCCCATCTCCTGGGTTCAGCACATCTATGTCCTTCATGATCTTTGAGAGGCCTTACTCTCCTGCTTAAGTCTTGCTGTTAATGTAGTTGCACAATATCTTTGAATTATCATTAACCTTATCTGCCCATGCTATCTCATATCTCTCTTTGGCTTTCCATATTTCTGTCAAAATGGTGCCCCACTCTTTTTATATTGATTAAGAGATTCAACTCAATAAAGTTGTCTGTATCTAAAGTAAGTCTGTCTTTTATTTTTGAGTGGAACCTCAATAACTTTAGTTATCCATGGTTCCTTAACGTTACCAGCTTTACCCTTTACTCTAGCAGGAACATAATGCCTCTCAACTCACGTCGTCAGACTGTTGAATGCCGCCCCTTGTCAGACATTATTTTACCTGCGAAAGGCCTATTCCCATCAAACTTGGACAGTCTTTGTCCCATTCCATTAAAACTTATGGTACTTCAATGAAAAAAATAATAGTAATGGAAGGCGTATTATTTTGCACTAATAGTTATGATTACAAGATCCAAAAGTATTCTCCCTTGTTTACTTCAGTCGCTTGCCCAACCTATTCCACAAAAACAGGTCTCGTTTTGCTCCTTCTCTTAGGATGATCCACGTACTGATGAAGAAACGTTTCTTTGACACATTAGACAAATTCATCATGATTCAACCCATTAACACTATGGTGGTCCCAATCATTTCTTCAGAAAATCAAAATCCCCATTACTACAACCTTATTAAGTTTTCATATATCCGAGATCTCCCTACATGTCTTTTTCTCAATTTCTTTCTTACTGTTGGAGAGCATATGGTGCAACAACATCAACGTACTCTTCCCCTTCTTGTTTTTAAGTTCTATCAATATATTTTCATTGAACGATTTGTCACAAAAGAGCATATAGTACAATCTCTTCAAAGTGATATTAAATTTATGATTTTTAACACTGATTTTTGAGAAATGAGTTCTCCAGTTACACCAATAATTTATCCCTTAATCTAAAACGACAGGCCTCCCTCTCTCCACCCACCATATGCAACTTTTTCTATCCATTCTATGACACCTATCACCTGGAACATTGAATTGATAATCTTGAACATCTCTCAGGCGAAAGTGAGGACTGCAGATGTGGAGATTAGAGGCGGGAACGTGGTGCTGGAAAAGCACAGAAAGCCAGTCAGCACCCGAGGAGCAGGGAAATCAACGTTTTGGGCAAAAGGCCTTCAATAGCCATTTCCTGATGAGGGTGTTTTGCCCGAAGCTTCGATTTTTCTGCTCCTCGGGAGCTGCCTGCCCTGCTGTGCTTTTCCAGCACCACACTATCGACTTGAATACCTCTTCACCAACTTTCAGTAATAAATATGATATCCCAATCCTATGTTTTTAAACATGCCCTGAGTTCATCAACCTTCCCCATAAGACCCCTTACATTGAAATAAATGCAACTTAGTGCTTCAGAATTACTATATACTCTGACTCTCTCATCTTTCGTTTCTAATGGACATGCTGTATTCACATTCCTAACCTTCTCCATCCATCCATCCATTAACACTGCCAATTAGAATAACCCCCTTGCCTTCTCTATCAATATAATGTTTCCCTATATAGAGTGAGCAATTCTCCCTGCTAAGATACTGGTTGATATCCAGTTTAGATTAAACCAATCTTTTTTGAACATATTTGAACACATTCCAATTTCCCAAAAATCTAAATCCCTCAACCACAACCCAGCTCTTCAGCCATTGATTTTTCTCCTTTAACCTTTCATTCCTCCACCAGTTGAGCTTGGCATTGGGAGTAAAACACTAATTACTACATTTAAAATTTTATTTTTAATCTACCTCACATCTTAAATTCACTCTACTGCTTTAATCTTTTCCCTAAAAATGTCATTCGTACCAATATGTACAACAATCTATGACTATTCAATCTCATCTTTAACAATGTGCTTGAAAAGTTTAGAGCCATTCTTAAGCCTAAAACAAACTCATGCTCACTGCCTCAGAATCTCCTGCTGATGCCTCTGACTGAAAAGTCCACTGTAGCAATAATTCTACTCAATCTTCTCTAACACCGCCTAATATAAAAATCGTGCCATTAGTCCAATGACTGACGGCTCTTCCATTTACCTCAGAAAGATTACCTTCTTCAACAGTTCCAAAAAGTGAAAGACTTTTTGATAGCAGAATAGTCACCGGAGACATTTGAACTACCTTCTTATCTTTCCTGACCATCACTATTTATCTGACTGCTTTGCTGGGTAGTACTTTTTTCTAAATCTTCTTGCCATCCTCTCCGTGGCATAAATAACATTATGCCTAAAAGCAGGATTTTTTACACCTTATTTATATGTTACCTTTCATTACCTATAGATAATAATGTTAAAATGGAAGAAAAACAAATACACATCACACATATAAAATTAGATACAATCTACCCTTTAGCTAATTCACTCAATATAAATGTTCATCTTCAATATATCCCTAGAAGAAAACACTTCTCCTTTGCTGAAAACAGACAAGACTCTCTGGAAACAAGGCACAACTCCGTATTTAAAAAAATGTGTTTAATTTTTCGAAACGGCAGCAAACTTTCGCAGCGTTAAAAAAGAAACCTTTAAAGCCATGTGAAAACAGGAAGTGCTGGTTTTGCCTATGCCATTTCTGAGTTTACTATTATTATCTCGCTGTTTTCATCCTCTAAGATGCCAATGTTTAATGTTAACATTCTTTTACTTTTTGTCTTCTGCGAGAAATGTTATTTATCAATTCTTATGCTTTCTACATGTTTTGCTTCATAGCCATTTTGATGTTTTTCGTCACCGTTTGCTGTCATTCAAAGCATTTTTCTTTAATTTATTCATAGGATGCGGGAGTCGCTCGGTTAGACAGAACTTATTGTCCATTCCTAGAGGGCAGTTAAGTATCAACCAAATTTGTGTGGGTTTGAAGTCATACATAGATGAGACCTGGTAGGAATGATGGTTTCCGTCCCTAAAGGATACTCGTCAAATGTATGGCTGTTTCTAACAATGAGCAATGCTTTCGTGATCATGAATAGACTCTTAATTTCAGGTTCATATTGAATTTGACAGCATTTGAACACGAGTCCCAAGAACATTATCTGGATGAGCAGTCGGCGATAATACCACCAGCCCATCACTGTCATTTTATTGTTCACCTATGGATCACTTTTCATCTTTTTACAATTCCTTATCCATTAAGGATTGCACTTCAATTGAGGCGTTTTGATTATCTTCTCAAGTAGTTACCACTTTTGTTCAACTGTCCTGCCCTTTAATGTTTTTGCCAAGTCTACTTGGGCAAATCGCTTCCTCAGGCCAGTAAATTTGTCATTGCCCAACATTAAACCTCTCGTATGTGACTGTCTTTACTGTTTCAATCTGAATGTGAACCTCCAGCATGCTGTGCCACTCTTTCTAAGATGATCCTTACGACAATATGATTTATCACTCCTTCCTCATTACGTAATACCAAGTCAGTTCTCTGGTTGGTTCCATGACACGTTAATCGAAGAAATAATCCCTTATAGATTCGATGAGTCGTTCTTTGTGTCTCCCCTTGCAAATTGATTAATCCAGTTAATATGCATGTTCAAATAACCCATAATCACTCATATGCCCTTGTCTCAAGCCATCATTATTCCCTGGATCATGCTATTCCCTACTTTGAAAGTAGTTTGCCAGGATGGGGTGGGGTTTGTGGGCTGGAAATGCTCCTCCCAATGGGTTTCTTTCAATGTATTCTATTTCGAACTAGACTGATTCATCATTTTTGCCCCACGTGTTAATATCATTTCTTAATACAACCTTGACATTACCCTAGACCAATACAGACAATCCATCTACTGTTCCTCCTTGTCTGAATACTGTGTACCCATGGACACTTAACAATCCAGTCCTGACCTTCCTGTAATCACGTTTCAGTAATCCCCACCATGCCATATTTATTTATCTCTGTTTGAGCTGTCAGCTCATTAATTTTATTCCAAATATTGCACTCTTTTAGTTAAACAATTTTTTTTACATAAATTCCATTGATATGTCTTTATTTTTTAATACTTTTGTGCACAGGCACTCCATCCTTATTTACTGATCCCCAATAACAGTGAGTCTATCATTTACTCCAACTTTCTCCTCATATTTTTAAATTGTTATGATTCTTTTCCTCAGCATGGTCATTGTAATGGCCCTGCTTGTTTATTCGACCTCTACTTTCTGTTCAGTTTCTGACCTGCTGATTTGGTTCCCAGCCTCCTGAGTTGCACGATCACACAACCCTTCCAGGATGTTGGGGCCCCTCCAGTAAAGGTGCACACTTTCATTTTTGTACAGTTCCCACCTGACCTGGAAGAAATCCAAATCATCCAAAAACCAGCAACCCTCCTCCCAGACCAGTTCTTTAACTCGACTCGACTATCTTCCTCTTCGTTGTCTCACTTTCAGGTGCACGGGGAGTAATCCCAAGAATACAAACCTGGAGATCCTGCGTTTTGTACTCACTCCTAAGTCCAGGAACTTTCTTTGCAGAACCTTTCAACGTTCTATTCTTCTTACCTATGTCATTGGTGTCAATGTGAACGATGACTGCTGGCTGTTTACCCTCCCAATTCAATATGCCCTGAGCATCCTCGGAGGCATTCTTGATCCGGGCACTGACCGCCCGTTTTATGAAGAAATCATAGAATCATAGAATCCCTACAGTGGGGAAACAGGCCATTTCACACAGCGCGTCCATGCTGACCCTCCGAAGATTAACTCACCCTGAACCATTCCCCTACTCTATTACTCTGCATTTACCCATGACCAATGTACCTAACCCGCACATTGCTGAACACTACTGGGAAAAAGTTAACAACCCAGACCCATTCCACTATGCTATGCTGAATCTGCATTCTCACAACAGATACTGCGAAAACTACTGAGCATTTCCAGCAACTTCTGGTTTTGTCACCGATGATGATTGCATTTTGATTAAAAAAAATGTATGTAACTCAGACTTGAAACAAAGCTGAATTTAAACTCCCAGGAGAAAACTAAATATCTGGTCATTCGATGCCCCCAGTAAAGGTTCAGTAAATGACTTCTGTTTGGCCCATGAACGTCATTTGTTCATTTTCCCAATTATTGAATAAAGGAGATTTTTTCGTATCTTCTTTGATATCAGAAAACTTGGAAACGTTGCACTTTTACTCCTTCATATTTCATTCTGTCGTCTTAGTGCAACTAAAGATGATTACTCACAAGACAAACACACACACACACACACACACACATATACACACAGACACACACACACGCACTCACACACACACAATGTAATATTTTGTCGAAGAATGTCATTAAGATTGTAAGTAATTGGAATAATAACTGGAAAGAAGGAAATAAGTAACGGAAAGATGAGAGAAGATGGGTCTTTTTTGGAACAGAAAATACTTTTATGTGAACTTACTAAGTTGATCAAATTTAGGAAAAGCTATGCAAGACAAAAAAAAGGTATCGTTATGAAGGTGTAGAGGTATACTATACAGTTAAAGGAGACAGCAAGCTGGCACAACGTGTTCTGAAAGATGTTAAAATGTAACATTTGACTGTGAAACCAATAGTATGCTGAGTTGCCATGGAACAAAAACAAATGCAAAATCAGCCAGACAGTTTAAATTATGCACCAACAGACTGAAATCAAATCGAGGGTGAAATATAATGTATTTGATGACATCAATATCAATGAAATTATCCGTTGCTTTGTGGTATAAAACTGGATATTTTGAACATTTAGGGGGACAACTGCTAAAGACATCCACAAAGATAGACAGCGAGTTGAAGAGCTTCCTGAAGGCACCTGTCGATCAGAAATTTGCACAGCACAACATCAAAGCCGACCGTGAGTAAAATCTACAGAGAAAATCTACAAAGGAAAATCGACAAAGCTGACTGGTTTTGAAACATGATTATATTTACTTGTCACCGTTTATCGGGGTTTTTGTTTCATCAGACCAGTATTGTAGAGTGGGAGGTAAAAGATACTTTAACACAAGGGATTTCTAAATCGTTGTTTATTTTATTATTCTCTGTTGGACTTAAATAACAAAATTGTTGATTTTACTTTAACTTGTCACTGTAAATGAATCTTTGCCTCTCGACACTTAAGATATTACGGCATGAGGTGAACAGTTTCTATACGGCTGGTTTTAATTAGGAGAGTAGTTAACCCTGTGTTGTAACAGCTTGGGGGCTTTCGTCCGCAATTTTACCAGCTTTAGACAGATCCAAACTGACATTTGGGTAGATTTGAATAGATTTGAGGTATGAGAAAAAGCACCGTATATTAAAACATTTGCACGTTCGTGTCCGAGATCTTTAAATAAAACGTCAGTAAGACAACTTGTTCAATTTCGATGACTTGTGTTTGGTTAAATTAGAAGTGAGAGAAATGGTTCTTTAAAAAAAAGTACGAGGGGTTTGAAGATGATTCTCAATTTTTCCTAGGAAGTTTAGAAAGAAAAATAAAGGCCAAACCTTTAGAATTAGAAAAGAACATAGATTTGTGTTTCACCAAGGACAAAAAGTAAAGCTGAAATTGTCGGGGAATTACTCAAACGCTAAGGTGTGTCAGAAAAGCAGACAAGTGCAGTAGAGCGAGAAAAACTTAAATTATAATTGAGGAAAATGGAGTTTAAAGATAAACGAAGGAAGAGAGAAAGAGAGAGACGAAACAGAAAGCAAGAGAGAGGAGAGAGAAAGGGAAATGGAAGAAGAAGGTTCGTAGCTGAGGAAAGAGAGAAGAAAAAGAGAAAAAAGAGAGGTTTTTAGTTGAACAAAAAGAGCGAGAAGTTCAACTTGAAGGTACGATGTGGTCAACAAATTCAAAGTAACAGGATGGAGATTAAAGGGGAAGGTGGTGATACATACAGCCATGTCAAAACGCTGCCACATTTTAATGAGAAAGATTTTGAAGCCTTCTTTGTTTCATTGAAAACTTGGCTAGGCAGATGGAATGGTCCAAGTAATTATGGGTAATGCTAGTTCAGACTAAACTGGTAGGCAGTGCGAGTGAGGTATTTGCTCCGGTGTCAGAGAAGGTTCAAGAGACTTTGAAGATGTCAAACAAGCTATTTTAAGTGCTCACGAATTGGTACCAGAGACATGTAGACAGCAGTTCAGAAACGTTAAGAAGTAAACAAGTCAGACTTATGTTGAGTTTGAAAGAATTAAACATCAGCATTTTGACAGATGGATGCTTGCTTTAAAGATGAATATGACCTATGAGGTTGTAATGGAGATTTTTCTGCTGAAGATGTTGAAAAACACACTTCCAGAGATGATACGAATTCATGTGGAGTAACAGAAAGTTCAGGAATTGAGAAGGGCAGGAGAATTAGCAAATGAATACATTTTGCTGCATAAGACAAACTTCCAATCAAAATTTGGTCCTGCGAGGGATCGAATTTGGGACTAGTGGAGATGCTACACTATAAAAGAAAGAGTAGAGGATAAGAGTTGACCACAGGTTAAAGAAGATGCCCAAGAGGGTGGACATAAGGAGAAAGGCCTCAGGTGTTTTCACTGTAATAGAGTGGGACACGAAAAATGACACAGTGTCCAATGGTTTCAGAAGGGCACTAATGGAAGTATTAAAGGAAACAGGGCGAGGGAATGACAGGGTGTGATTTCCAGGAATCCAATTTATTCTCGGGAATGATTTAGCACGATCGAAGTTGGGAGCGACACTGCTTGTTGTAGAAAAGCCTAAGGAAGACCAAGAAACTGAGGAGTTAAAACAGACGTTTTGTGGTACTTTCCCAGACTGCACAGTAACCCGGTCCCACTGATATAAGTCACAGCATGAAGCACACAAACTAAAGACAAAGATGAAGGAGTTGAGGTTCAGTTGGTGGACAGCCTGTTTGACATAATGGTGCAGGGAAAACTTGAACAGGCAGTAGGTCAGACAGAGGTATTTAGTCATGTAAGGCGAATGGACTTGCAACAGAAAGACAAGACGATAAAAGATATATATGTGGATGCGTACTCTGAAAAGAAGGCAAATGTATTCCTGAGGGTTATTATCTGAAAGATAGAATCCTAAGACGGAAATGGCGACCGTGACAAGTTAGTGCAGAGGAGAAATGTGCCGAGGTACACCATATCTTTTTGCCGTGAACATAGACAAGGGAAGCGTTAGTGTAGCACATGAACTACCAGTGGGAGGTCATTTCGAGTAGAAAGACTCAGACTAAGGGACAAAAAAATCTTATTAACCTGCAATGCACAAAGATGTGGTTAACTTTTGGCATACATGTCGTACATGCCAAATGGTAGGTAGGCCACAGGCAGTAATGAAACTAACACCTCTGTTGCAATTCGCACATTCGAAGACCCCTTCATGTGGGTGTGTAAATGAGGGTTAGGTCCCCTCCTGAAAATTAGAGGAGAGAGAGAACTGGAGAAAGAGGTGTTAGTTACTGCCTCACAGAGTGAGGAATCGAATCCAAATGTTCTGGATTTTGATATGCCTCAAAATATGTTAAAAATGAAGAAGTCCTTGAGCATTGTGGCATATTCATAAACTATCTGTCTCAGGAGCATAGAACGCAGCTGAAAAGTTTGGTATTGCACTATGAGGACATATGTAAGAATCACATGAGGAGGAGTAATGCTATTGTACATGAAGTAGACGTAGGGAATACTATTCTGATAAAACAACACACACATCAGCTTATCCTCTCAAAGCCAGACAGGTCCAAAAGGAGATGGAGGCGATGCTCAAGGAGAACATCATCAAACCAAGCCCAACCGAGTACAGCTCGCTTATAGTCTTAGTTCCCAAAGTGAACGGTGTTGGCTGATGCTGTGTGGATTATTGGAAGGGTCTGTTTGCGATGAAATGATAACTCATCTTTTATCATTAATTCTTCATTCTCCTCAATTCATTTCCAAGTCAAACATCCTCTGTAAATTCTTTCAATGATCTAATTTCCTGAACTTTCTTAAACAGAAAATTCCTGGCATTGATGTGGTGCTGTTGAACACAGCAGCAGCAGGGGCAGAATTATATTTAATACAATCAGTAACTTTTTGCCTGGGATAATCCTCAGCAGAGGCCTCACCCTCATCCCCCTGTGTTCCCCGATGAATTAGTTCAACACGCGGCAAAACATCGAACAATTCTTCCAGCGCCTATGCCTCCGCGCCTACTTCTTCAATCAGGATTCTAAACCCACCTGCTCCTGCCCCACCGAACTCATCCCTGTATACCTCGACACGGTTCTGTCCCCCTTCCTCCAAGAACTCCCCACCTACGGTCTGGACAACACCCACGCCCTCCACCTCCTCCATGATATTCGCTTCCCGGGCCGCCAAAGCCTTATCTTCACCATGGACATCCAGTCCCTGTACACGTCCACCCCCCCATCATGAAGGCCTTCAAGCCCACCGCTTCTTACTTTCCCGCCGTCCCAACAAGCACCATCACTCTGAACAACTTCTCATTCCAAGCCTCCCACTCGCTCAGAACCAAAAGAGCAGCCTGGGCACCCGTATGGGCCCTAGCTATGGCTGCCTCTTCGTTGGATATGTGGAACAGTCCATCTTCTGCAGCTACACTGGCACCACCGCCCCCCCCCACCAACCTTTTCCTCCGCTACACCGATGAGTGCATCGGCGCTACCTCGTGCTCCCACGAGGAGTTTGAACAATTCATCCACTTTACTAACACCTTCCAACCCGACCCCAAATTTGCCTGGACCGTCTCAGACTCCTCCCTCCCCTTCCTAGAACTCTCCATTTCTATCTCTGGCGACCGACTCAACACGGACATTTCCAATAAACCGATCGACTCCCACAGCTACTTAGATGACACCTCCTCCCACCCTGCCCCCTTAAAAACGCCATCCCATATTCCGAATTCATTCGCCTCCGCCGCATCTGCTTGCAGGACGATCAGTTCCACTACCTTACAACACAGATGGCCTTCTTCTTCAAAGACTACAATTTCCCCTCAGACGTGGTTGACGATGCTTTCCACAGCATCTCTTCCACTTCCTGCTCCTCTGGCCTTGAACTCCGCCCCTCCAATCGCCACCAGGGCAAAACCCCACTGGTCCTCACCTAACACCCCACCAACCTGCACATATATCCTTGGTCATTTCCACCACCTACAAACAGACCCAAACACCAAGGATATATTTCCCTCCCCTCCTCTATCAGTGTTCCGAAAAGACCACTCCCTCCGCGACTCCCTCGTCAGGTCCACACCTCCCACCACCCTAACCTCCACTTCCGGCACCTTCCCCTGCAACCGCAAGAAATGCAAAACTTGTGCCCACACCTCCCCCTTACTTCCCTTCAAGGTCCCAAAGCCATATCCGTCACAAATTCACCTGCACCTTCACACACGTCGTTTACTGCATTCGCTGCACCTCATGTGGCCGCTTCTACGTTGTGTAGGCAGGCCGCCTACCTCCGGAACGTTTCAGAAAACACCTCTGGGACACCCGCACCAACCAACCCAACCACTCTGTGGCTGAACACTTTAACTCCCCCTCACACTCCACCAAGGACATGCAGGCCCTTGGCCTCCTCCATCGCCAGACCACAACAACACGACGTCTGGAGGAAGAGCGCCTCATCTTTCGCCTAGGAACCCTCCAACCACAAGGGATGAATGCAGATTTCTCCAGCTTCTTCATTTCCTCTACTCCACCTTACCTCAGCCCCAACCCTTGGAACCAGCACTGCCTTCTTGACCTGCAACCTTCTTCCCGACCTCTCCGCCCCCACCCCCTGTCCGGCCTATCACCCTCACCTTAACATCCTTCCACCTATCGCATTCCCAAGCCCCTCCCCCAAGTCCCTCCTCCCTACCTTTTATCTTAACCTGCTTGGCACACCTTCCTCATTCCTGAAGAAGGGCTTATGCCCCAAACGATGATTCACCAGCTCCTTGGATGCTGCCTGACCTGCTGCACTTTTCCAGCAACATATTTTCCAGCTCTCACCTGGGATAATCCATCAGACTACCATTACCACCAAGCCAATCTATGTTTCAGTGGAAGTGAATGGAAGTGAATTCTGTTCTGGTAAATTCTATGCTTTCCTGGCCTAGCCTAAAAGTGACTCCAGAAACACAGACATGTGATAAACGTTTCAATGGTCTCTAAACCGGTCAAGCAAGACACTAAATTGTAATGATGTGCTCCGAGGTTTGGAAGGGTAAAACCGACAGAGCACCCAGCTGCATCCTCAGTGTCGGAAAAGGGAATGGGAAACACAGTCATGTTGACCCCGAAGAGACCTTCCTAATATCTCTGAGCTTGTGACAGAGGTTCCCCAGCTGTCTTAAGTTCCCTTTAGTGTCTAGAAATCGTTATTTATATCCCGTGTTTTGGCTTCCACAGCCTGATGCGGTAGAGAATTTCCCAGGGTCACCACTCTCTGAGGGCACCACTCTCATCTCAGTACAGAGCGGCCTGCCTGCACCAAATACTGTAACCTCTTGTTTTAGACAAACCAGCCAGAGGTATTACCATCCTTGCTTCCAATCTGTCTCGCCATGTCAGTGTGTTAAATATTTCATTGAGATCTCTACTCATTTTCGTAAAGCCCAAGGAATACAAGTCCAGTCGCCTCAAACTCTGCTCCCTAAACAAGTCTGTCATCCCATCGATCAGTCTGGTCATCCTTCACTACTCTCCCTCAATGCCAGGATTGTCCTTTATTAAGTAAGGAGACCAACATTGCACACAATACTGCAAAATGTTCGAGATAGGCATCTCCCCAATGGCCTGTACAATTGCAGTAAGACACCCTTACTCCTGCGTTCACATCCCCCTGAAATTTATGATCAACACACCGTTTACCTTCCTACCTGGTTTGTGTTTCTGCAATATTGCTATCCTGACTGTTGTACAGGGAGATCCTGAACTTTTCAATGTTGCAGCTTCCCACTTGGTGGGTCTATATACATTGGTTAGTGTGCCAATATCATTCCCAGTATTGACTTCTGCCTTCAGAACTCACTGCCCTGCACTGACCATGGAGGTCTGCGAAGAAGAAACCAAAAAAAAGGCATAAATCCCTTTAAAATCAAAATATTTCGCCCAACCCATTTTCAAATTGTCGGTTGCTGTTCTATTGTTTCCACCAAAATACAAACCGTTACATCCACCCCTATTGCTCTTCATCTGCCACGTATTTGCCCATTCACTCTACTTGTCTCAATCACTTTGGCCCTTTTTTTATTGTACTCCTCGTCCACTCACAATCCGACATCATTTAGTGCCGTCAACTGACTGGTTTATACTGCATTTGATTCTCTCAACCAAATGTTTGTGATGCATTGGGAATAGCTGGAGCCAAAGCACCCATACCTGCGACACTCAAAGATCCATGCACTTCAAATAGTCCCGACAGAGTTGTGGGCAAAGTGCAAACATGCTGTGGGGCGAATATGGGGCTGTGAGTTCATCAGGATAACCCTGAAGTCTGAGTATCATCCTTGCAGAGCACAATACCTGTTAAAACCTGAAGCCATAGAAGGAATTACTCCAGTCTTTGAATCCCTCTTGAAGGCTGGAGTGATAATTCCCTGCGAAAACTCACCAGTGACAACCCCCATTTTTTCCAATCAAAAAGGCAAACATTCCCGATGAACCGGAGGAATGGATATGTGTTCAAGACCTGCAGGCAGTCAATAAAGCTGTTGTTCCACGCGCCCCACATGTTTCCAAATCCGATACAATATTGGCTCAAATTCCACCGGACAGCAAATGGTTCTTTGATGTGGATATATCAAATGCCTTGAGCTCTGCAGGCTGATCCATCGAGGCAAGAAGGAAGACAGCCTGTGGCCCAGAACACTGCTTCTGTCAGGACCTTGTGGAGTAATTGCAGCATTGCCAGTTGTACTGTAAAGTTTTTTTGTACTTGTGTGTCTTATTTTGTTTAGTTCTTTACAGGACATTGTTTAAGATTCCGGGTTGAGGCGATCGGTTTTCGAGAATCTATTGGGCTGACTGAAGCGCCAGCCCCCAGGACAGTTCAATCCTGTTCTGTTGTGCAGGCCGTACCTCCTCTTTTGCCCCCTCAGGGGCCATCGTGGAGCGTCATGGTAAACAGGCAGCACACCCCCAACCCCAAAAACCATTCGAACACTTACAGATGGATCTTATTAAACAAACACGCAGCGAAGGGAAAATGTATTGTCTGGTAATAGTTGATATGTTTTCCAAATGGGTGGAAGCGTTCCCCACGTCTAAACAGGATGCCAGTGCAGTAGCCAATGCGTTGCTAACTGAGATAATTCCGAGATGGGACATCCCTGAAACGCTTAGTTGTGACAATGGGACACCATTTGCCAATAATGCCTGACAGCAGATCAGTGATTATTTGGGAATAAACATGGGACAACACTGTGCTGGCCAGTCAGCGAGCGGTGGGGCAGTGTAAAAAGAAAACACAGCCATAAAAAAAAGACAAAATATTGAGGAACTATGTGTGACATCGAGAAAGGCACTTTCAATGATGCTAATATATATGAAATCTAGGAGGAGAGGAAGAGCTAATCTGAGCGCGTTTAAGATTGTGTTCGGCAGGCTGCCCAAAACAGGAATTGGCACAAGACCAAAGGTAAGACGGAAAACAGGCCACTGTGAGGATGAGATATTGTGTTACTATATAAAACTCTACACGTTTGACTGAAATACAGAACCAAGTGAAAGCAACACTACCCCAACCAGCAAGAGGGAAGCTGCACGATCTAGATCTTGAAGACTGAATAGCGGTGAAAGACTTCAGGAGGAAAAAAAAATGGAAAGTTAACAGATGGCTGGGACCGTTTCAAGTGCTCTTCACAACACAGATAGCAGTTAGGATCGCAGAAAGAGCCAACGAGATACGCACCCGCCATTGCAAACGTGCAGCTGGGCCTGAGGATATGTCAGACAGCACCGGAAACAATTAAGTGCAAGCAGTGATTCGAAGCCTCATACGAATATGGGTCTCCTCCAACTCACACATTTAGCAAACACCCTGTTAGGACTATACGTAAGGGCATGGGCATTGCGTGGATCCTACCCTACCATGGCTTTAACGAATGTGACGTGTGAACATGGGGTTTGTACCGGGCAAGTGATGAAAGCACCACAAAGCTGTGTTTCGGGTAGATAGTGTCTGAGGAAAGGCCTGGTGTTTCTTAAACATTTTTTGATGTATAGTTATTCTGGCTCTTTTTTAAATGTTGCTGTAGTTCTTGTTGTCATAAAATGACAAAAAGGGTGAAATGTAATTGAAAATTATCCACTTACTGTGAAATTAATTATCCATTTACTGTGAAATGTGAAAGAGAATGCTTTTCTTTAAATCAATGCTGTACTGAACTTTGTAAACGATGTTTTGATGAAGGTTTGCAGTTATCTTATCTCTGTTTCAATTCTCTAAACATTCACCTCGACCTTGCAATAGTCGAACTCTGTGAAAGCTGAAGAACTGTTATGTCTAGGACCAGGGGATGAGAGGATAACAACTTGAGTTTTCCCAGTCTTTGCCATTGGGAGTGTGATAAGGAACTCTATAAAGCAGGAGTCCGTATAATGTTTCAGTACTCCTTGCATTGAGGCCTCTGACTTAGTGTAATGAGTCAAAATCCTGCAGGAATTTAATAAAGACCCTTTCCTTGCTTTTGCTAATAATTGAGTCAAGTCGATTTAATTTCCATGACACAGGAATGGCCTCAGAAATGAAAAGCCTAACGTATGAAGTCTCTGGGATTAAACTCGCTGATGAGGGGGTTCTAACTGAATCATAAAAATACTACATGCCTGGTCAGAGTATATATCAGAAAGATGCTTCCATTATTAGGAGGGAAAGGACCCAATGACATAGTCTTAATGTTAAGGGAAGATATTTTATACCGGAGATAAGGAAAAACGCCTTCACCAGAGAGTAATGAATCTATGGTAAGGATGGAAGTTTTGTCCTTAAAGGACACTAGTGAACCACATGAGTTTTATCTTACAATCGATTCATGATCACTATCAGTCTCTTAATTCCACATTTGGTTTCAAGTTCCATAATCTACCGTGGTAGAATTGAAATCCATGTCATCACAACATTATCTGGGTCTCTCGCTTAACAGTTCAGCGATAACACCACCAACCCACTACCTTGCCCAGTCCTCCAGAGTGTGACTAACCTGTGTAATATGATTTTCCCGAGACTTTTCCCATATGCTCTTATTGATTTACTTGTCAAATCATGGATGACTTTTTTTCTATTCCGCAATTCCTCTTCCTCTCAATAATATACTTTAATTGTGAGGTTATTTAATATCTCCTTGCGTCTTTGCCTGTTTTTTTTTTATCTGTCTTGCCCTTCATTTTTTTTCCCTGGCCAGTCCACCCAAGCCAACTCCTTCCTTCGCCCAATATAATTATCATTGCCTAATATAATTACCATTGCCCAATATAATTATCATTGCTCAAAACTAAAACCGTCATATGTGACTCTGTCCTCATTCATTCAATCTGAGGTTGAAACTACAGCATGTTGCAGTTACTGTTTCCAAGAGGATCCTAAACTGCAAGATCTTTTCATCAATCCTTCCTTGTCACATAAAATCAAATCTGAAGTAACCCGTTCTCTGGTTGAATCCATGACATGTTGCTCTCAGAAACAATCCTTCATACCGTCTATGAATTGTTCTTCGAGGCTACCTTTGCCAAGTTGATTAATTGAGTCAATATGCATGTTCATCCCACTGTTGTGTCCTTGTCACCAGACGTCATTTTTTCCGAACTCAGAAATACTTAGAGGGGACAGTAGCAAAACATTACTCTTCACAAGAGGTTTCTTCTCTTGATTTTTATTTACACCTGGACTGATTAGCATGCCGTTCCCTCATGCCAACATCATTTCCTAATGCAGCCTTGATATCATCCTTAACCAATACATCAATTCCACCTCCTGCTCCTTCTTGTCTAACCTTCTGGAATAGTGAGTTCCCTTGGACATGTCACTGCCCAGTCCTGATCTCTCTGTAACCATGTTTCTGTAATCCGCACCAGGTCATACCCACTTCTCTCTGTATCTATTGTCAGCTCATTGATATTTTTCCAAATACTGTGTTCTTTTAGGTACAAAGTTTTTAAATTCGTTTTCTTGGTTTGTCTTTCCCTTCTAATACTTTTTTGTACACCAGCTTCCTGATCTCACATACGTCATACCTCACATCCCCCACAATATTCAACCTTATTTGTTAATCCCTGATAACTTTGCGCCTCATCTCTATCATTTATTCCAATATCCAACTCACATTTTGAATTGACATGATCCATCCTTCATTGTGTTCATGAGACTGGCCGTGCTTGATGTCTTATTCACCTCTACCTTCTGCTCAGTTTCTGATCTGCAGCTTTGGTTGCCAACCTCTTGGTTTATTAGTTTAAATCCATTCAATTCCCACTAGCAAATCTCCCTACAATGATGTTGGTGCTCCTCCAGTTAAGATGCAACCTGTCCATTTTTGAAAACCCTCACTTGCACTGGAACAGATCCCTATGATCCAAAAATTATAACCCTCACCCTGTACGAGCTCTTTAACCACACATTAAACTCTCCCACCTTCCTAATCATTACCTCTTTTCCACGTGGGACTGGGAGTAATTCTGACATTACAGTGGATTGTTCTCTCTCTCTCTCTCTCTCTCTCTGTCTCTCTCTCTCTGTCACACACACGCATATAAACAAACACACACCATATTACTTTGTAAAAGAATACCAGTAACCTTATAAATAATCAGAATGACAACTGGACTGAACGTTTTACTTAAAGGTAGGATGCGAACAATTAAGGTTACTCTTCATTAAGCAGAACAGACAAAGATGTGAACTTATTGCAGTGCTCAAAATTATGGAAAAATTACAGGTTAAAATACGAATACTCTATTTCTGTTCGTTGGCATTACAGCGTCTAGCAGTCGTAGTTTCACGATTGTCAGCACAAGAGCTAGAAGTTAGATAAGGACAAACTTCTTTATTGAGAGAGTTGTTAGCATTTAGAATGCTCTGCACTGTGAATGAAGATTCAAAAGGGAAGTGGGTATATATTTGTAAGTTAAAAATTTAAATGGCTACAGAGACCAGGTGGCAAATGGGAGGAGTTTGGGAGACATTTCCGGAGCTGATGCATACACCGCGCCCCAGTAGCCTCCTTCTGTCTGTTAAAGTTTTGTACTCTATCACATACAGATGCAAGTCAACATCAGTATCTGATTATTTCCTCTTGTAAATGCTGGTAAATATCTGATCATATTTGCTGCAGAATAACCATTTAAAAGGCAAGTATTGAAAAGTCAGCTTGATGATGAAAACTAATTAGTACTCAGCACACAAATATTTTAAATCTTGTATTCTAATTATTAAAACAAATTATTCTTTGCTCTGGCACAAACGCTTTGTAAATGTTTGACTTTTCACTCATACGGAAATACATTCATTGTTTTTATTCATTAACCAAATTTTGCATTAAATGCCATTAATTATTTTAAAAATGGGAGATTTCAAAGTATTGTTCTCTACAATGTAATATCACAAATCATTCATTTACGTTAGCATTTACAGTGCATGTTGAATGATAGTCATTTCTTACTTGTTGGCAAATAGCTGAAGCTCGGACATTTAAGTGAGGAATTAAACTGATTGCTACTTAAATATGTAAGAACGCTATTTCTATATGATTGTTCAATCATTTTCTCAATCTGAATCTATAACCGGTCAGACACCAACCACTTCCTAAATGTTGGTGCGACAATGTATTTGTTTGAATACCGACAATGAAAATGTAATTGTGATCATGTATATGTCAGATAGCATATTGTTTGTTCGATATAAAACAAAATGTACATTCTTTATTTTTGAATCATAAAATTGTGCCAAGCATTAGTTCCATAAATATAACATCAAGCTAATTGCTTTAAGAGAGGATGCAATTATTGTTCGGTTGAAAAATCATACTTCACTCTCACTTTTGCGTAATTCATGAAACATGGCAAATATCTGATTATTTTTCGGATCACTAAACTCATAACTTTCGTTGAAAATGAATTTAGAAGGATCTGAATTCAGGCAGAGTGTTATTGAAATCATAGTTGCCTTTGCATTGAGTGAGATACTGGCCTGCACCGAAATGTATCCGGAGCATTACCACGTGGTTCAGGCAGTCATTCAAGCATTATTTCACAACAAAAATTTGTAATCCATCTTGAGCCATGTGGAAAATAGCCAAATTGAACATCTATGACTGGCTAGCAACCATACTTTACAAATTTGTTTTCAGTTAGACCCTGGTGCAGAGAGCAAATGTGTAGACATGGAGTGTCAGAAGCACATCACACAACTTACTTACGGTGATGTCATCTGGCCCACGTCCCAGACTCCATACATCTGCAACCTGGACAGGCACTGAGTGGAGATGTTAACAAGGTGAAAGAGAAGACAGCAGATACTGAAGGTTAGAGACGTGAGGGTTGAGCTGGAAAAGCAAAGCAGCTCAGGCAGCATGCAAGGAGCAGGAAAATTAACGTTTCGGACAAAAGCCCTTCATCAGCAATAAGACAGGGAACCATGAGGGTGTAGAGATAAATGGGAGGGGGTGGGACTCGGTAAAGGTAACTGAGAGTGCGATAGTTGGATCGAGGTGTGGGGAATGGTAATACATGGGAGGGGAGTGTGGAGTGGATAGGTGGGAAGGAAGAAGGACAGGTGGGCCCGTTGGCTTAGTGGTTAGCACTACTGACTCACTGTGCAAGGGACCAGTTTCGATTCCAGACTCAGGCGACACTCTGTGTGGAGTTTGTACGTTCTCCCATGTGTCTGCATGTGTTTCCTCCGGGTATTCTGTTTTTCTCCCACGTTCCAAAGATGTGCAGGCCAAGTGAATTGGCCACGCTAAATTGCCCATCGTGAGAGGTTCATTAGTCAGAGGGAAATGGGTTACTCTTCGGAGGTTTCGTATGGACTTGTTGGGCCAAAGGTTCTGCTTCCACTCTGTAGGGGATCTAAAAGAACTTACCCTTTCCCACTTTGAATAAAAAGAAGGGACAGGTCGTGACGGCGGTGCTAAGCTGTGTGTTTGAAACTGTGATAAGTTGGGAGAAGGGGAAATGAGGAAACTGGTGAAATCCAAATTGATACCACGAGTTTGTACGGTCCTGAGGTTGAAGATGCGGTGGTAAGGGAGTGGCGACGGATGAAACCCTGGACCTGCATGTCCTCAGCAGATTGGGAGGGTGAGTTGAAGCGATCGGCCACAGGGCAATGAGGCTGTTGGTGCGGGTGTCCCAGAGATATTTTCTGCAGTGCTCTGCGAGTAGGTGTCCTATCTCACCAACGTATAGAATACCACATTGCGAGCAACGGATACAGTAGCTGACATGTGTGGAACTGTAGCTGAAACCTTGATGAATGGGGAAGGATCTTTGAGGTCTTGCTGGGGTGGGGTGAGGTGTGGGCACAGGTCCTGCAATTCCTGTGCGAGCAGGGGATGTGCCTGGAGAGGAGGGTGAATTGTTGGGGACCTGACGAGCACGACCTACCTTTTATCCTGTATTCTGCATTCAAAGTCGATTGTCCAGCATGAAACGCTTCACACTTTTCCAGGTTGAAATCCACCTGTCACTTATCAGCCCACTTCTTCATCTTGTCAATGTCCCAGTGCAAACTACAACAATCCCCACACTATCCATAATTCTGCCAATCTTTTTTTTTACATCGACAAATGTAATAACATACCCTTCCACTCCCTCATCCAAATCATTTATAAAAAAGCACAAACATCAGAGTTCCCAGAACCGAACCCTACTTTTCACTGAGATCCAGAGTGAATTGATTAGATTACTGACAGGGAGGAAACAGGGCCTTTGGCCCAACAAGACCGCACCGACCCTCCACCCACCCAGACCCATTCCCCAACAAGTATCCCTTTACCTACCACTACAGGTAATTTAGCATGGCCAATTCATTCAACCTGCACATTTTTGGACTGTGAGAGGAAACCAGAGCACCTACAGGAAACCCACGCAGACACGGGGAGAACGTGCAAACTCCACACAGTCAGTCGCCAGAGGTGGCAATTAAACACGGGTCTCTAGCGCTGTGAGAAAGCTGTGCTAACCACTGTGCCACCGTACCAACCACTTCCCATACTCCCCAATTACCACTGCTTTGTATCTCTATGGGCCAGCCAATTCTGTATCCAGACAGATAGGTTTCCCTGTATTCTATACCTCCTTACGTTCTGAATGAATCTACCATGGAGAACGGGATCAAACGCCTTATTAAAATTCGTGCACACCGCATCCACTGCTCTACCTTCTTCAATGTGTTTGATCCCATCCTCAAAGAATTCAATAAAGTTTGTGAGGCATGACTTGCCCCTCACAAAGCCATGCTGACTATTTCTATACAAACAATGATCTTCAAAGTAATCATAAAGTCTGTCACTCCGAATCCTTTCCACTACTTTGCGCAATATTGATTCAAGACTGACTGGACTGTAATTCTGACGATATTCCCTTGCCTGAACAAGGGAGCAACATTTGCCACCATCAATCATCTGGCACGACGCCAATGGAGAGTGAAGGCGCAAATATCATCGCCAAAGTGTCATAAACCTCTTTCCTCTCTTCCTGTAGCAACCTAAGGTTTTTCCCCTCTGGCCCAGGGGATTAATCTCTCCTCATGTTTGTACTTCAATTAGTCTGTACTTCACCTCAAGGTGTCTACGCCCTGTCCAACAAACCGATTGACTGCTTTCATTTTCAGGGCTATACACCGTGCTTCTTCACTGAGCATGTATGTTTCGCAATATTCTGTGAACCATGGAATGAAAAATATGGGAAGGCACGAGTGCGCTCCTGATGAAGGGGTGAAGCCCAGATCTTTGACTCTCCTGCTCCTCAGAGGCTGCTTGACAGGTTGTTCGTTTTCAGTGCCACACGTTTCGACTCTGATCTCCATCATCTGCTGTCCTCAATTTCCCTATTACTGACCGCTATACCACCTGCACATTGAGCAAGGAATTAATCAGCAGAAACTCATTGCATGTGGAGCAGCGTGCTCAGTTCTGGAAAATTGCATTTGATTAATGCAGTTATTAAAACCTAAATTACATTTCAACAAAAACATAATTCAGTCCCAGAGTTACAGTTTTGGTTCATGAATTGGGCAGCTTGATACTGAACACTGATTTATTGATGAACTCTGAGGTACAGAGGATTCCAGGTGCTATACTCCAGCATGGATGTACTTTAGCTTAATGCTGGGAATATTATCGGACAGACAGATGTGACAAGGTAACAAGGTGGCATGTGGAAATATGACATTTTTGCCATTACAGAGATATGTTTGAGGGAGGTCAGGGCTGACAACTCAATATGCTGTGGTACAAGAACGATAGGCAGGACACGAGAGGGGTAAAAGAAGAGGTGGTGTTGCATTATTAGTTATGGAGTCAGTTACTACAGTAAGGGGGGACAATATCTTGGGATGATCTTCTCATGAAACATTGTGGATAGAGCTCGGGATCAACACCATTTCACCATTTCAGAGGCACTGCTGGGGATATATTATAGACTCCGAGATAATATAATGTACAGGAGCAGATATATAGCCAATTTGCTGAAGTGTGTAAAAACAATAATACGATTGTTACATACATGCATTTCATTTCCAAACATTCATTCGGGCAGTGATAACTTTTCAAGAGGGGACAGACGCCTTGAAATTTATTTCAGAGAGCTTCTTATATCAACATGCAGCAGATACAACAATAGGCGGGTCAATGCTGGGCCTCACTGTGTGGAACGAAGCCCGTCAGGATATTGCAGGCAGGATTGAGAGAGCATTATACAGCCAGTGACCGTGACATCATGCATTTTAAGTGTGTTAAGTAAAAGATAAAACAAAACACCATCTGGAAAATAAAACGTTAATGGATTGGGGAGATGGAATTTATGAAAAAAACTATGACGGGATATGGTCAAAGTGCCGTGGTTACTGGGTGAAACTGTAGCAGAACAGCGTGTGGCGGGACCATGGCAGATAACTTGCTCAAAATGGAATCAATGAGAGTGTCGCCCAACATGTTACACGGAAGATGAAAATTTGGAAAACAAGCACAGAGAACCTCGGATGTCAATACACATTCAGAACAGGATTAAAAACGAAAGAGAGACTTAAAGCAGGTACAAAGCAGGAAAACGGATGCAATAAAATGATAAAGTAAGTGCAGGGCTAAATTTTAAAAGTTAGTAGAAGAGCAGAAGGGGGATCGGCATAAAATATTAGTGAGCAAGATTAACATGAATCCAAAGACATTTTATCAGTTTATGAAGAGGAAGAGGATAACATCAGAAAGAAGGGGGAGTATTAGAGACCAGTTGGGGCAGCCTGTGCACGGAGCCACAGAATATGTTAAACACATACTTCATATCGGTCTTCAGTTTGAAGAAGCCGTTCCTGGATTCAGGGAGATTGACCATGTGACCCGTGAATGAATTGATAAAGAAGCCAAGGATGAATTGGAAGTTTATGCATGGAAAACAGTGGGAAAATCCCCAGATCCGAATAAGCTGCAACTTAGGCTGATATGGAAGATGAGGGAGAAGATTACAGGCTCAGACATTTTCATTTTTTTTTGTCTCTGGCCACAGAGAAGTGTGATAGAACACGATAACATCTAATGTCGGCACAATTCACAAAGGGTGCTAGAAATAAGGCATGGGATTAAAGACCACCAAGTCTCCCAACAGTGAGAGGGAAACAATTGTAAAAATTCCAGAGGGCTGTTGAGGCTAGATCTTTAAATATCTTGAAGGCTGAGTCAGACTGATTTTTAGACGAGGGTTAGTTATGGGGAAAAAGGCAAGAAAGTAGAATGGGGGACTATCAGAATAAATATAACTGAATTTAACAGAAAAGCAGATTCAGGAGATAATACTGCTCCTACGTCTAATTTTTTTTCGCAATAGCCCTGTATTCAAACATCAACCTCTCTCCCTTTGGAGTGAGACACAGAATGGAATTCAATCGACGGATTCAAGTAATTCATAAATACAGTGCTAATAGACAGATAGGACCAGAGCACTGCGACAACGCAGATTGGGTGTTGGGGTGAAGGTTTTGATCAGCGCAATCACCTCTACCAGGAGGAAGACCTCAGTAAGACCTGCTCTGGACAGCAGGTTATCAAGGGTTTGGTGTTAAGGAGTGTGAAGGCACAAACATTACATCACTGTCGTGTCTCCCTACATTCCTGACTGAAAGTAAATGTGGAGGAGTAGAGGAAATGCAGTTGGTAGGAGAGTAGGTAGTATTTCATTGGATTGAGAGGCTTCAGACAGCAGTTGTTCAGCAAAAAGTACAGGCAAGCCCAAATAAAGTCCTTATAATTTAGTATTACTGCAGTCGATATGGCAGTTAGCCCAGTTGCAATTTCCTCCTGTGGGATGTTGGAGCTCCGGGAGATGGCCACCATCCCTGATGACTACATGTGTGGACCGTGCACCTGTCTCCAGCTCCTGGGAGACCATGTTTGGGAGTTGCAGCTGGATACACTCAGGATCATCGGAAATGCTATGAACTACATGGGTAAGTTCCTTAGTATGATGGTCGTGGCCAAGACCCACCAATAGCCATTTTTCTGTAATGTCTATATTGGTCCAGTCCCACATGAAGATGCATGGCCTGAATTCATCAGCCTGACCTGTCCGCCCTGTTGCGTTTAAATAAACACAATTTTATTCAACACCCAGTCCTTGCTTCCTGTCATGATCCAGGCAGAGAGTAGGTTTGGAATGAAAAAGGGAGTTGGCAGAGAGTGCAGGAAACCCCTATGGCCATTCCTCCCGAAAACAAGTAAATCATTTTAGATATTGTTGGGGGGGCGGGGGAGAGAGACGATTCAAGGGAATGCAGCAGTAACCAGGTTGGTGGCAATACCACTGCCTCTGGGGCACAGTGGGAAATGGTAAATATAAACAGGGTCTTAGAGATAGGAGAGTCGATTGTTGGAGGAACGGATTGGAGATTCTGGGGCCTCAAACGGAATCCAGCAAGGTGTGTTACCTAACAGGTGTCAGGGTCCAGGAAATCTCCTAGCGGCTACAGATCCTTGTCAAGGGGGAGGGTGAGCAGCCAGAAGTCTTTGTGCAAATTGGTATAAATGATTCAGGTAGAAATAAGGATAAGGTCCTACAGAGTGATTACAGAGAGCTAGGAGAAATGTTCAAAACCAAGACTTCGAAGTGGTAATCTCCTGATTTCATGAGCTCTTGCAATTAAGAATAGGAGGATAAAGCAGATACATGCATGACTAAAGAATTGGCACAGGGAGTAAAAACTCAGATTTTTAGATCATTGGGATCTTTTCTGTGACAGAGTCGATCATTTCAAGAGGGACATGTGGCACATACACTGGAGGGCGGACAAACAACTTGGCGGCCAGGAATGCTGGTGTTCCAAAGGAGGGTTCAAACGAGATTGGCAGGGTGTGGGATCCTCAAGAGCAGGGAAGCAAGTGTGAGGCTGGAAGGAGATGCAGTAATCAGAAACACTAAAGTGAAGAGACTGGTCAGGCTGGAGAATGATGGGGAGCAAGGAATGCCTGCTGGATTTATTGCAATGCATTAGGGCTGACAGGTAAGGCCAATGAACTCAGGGCATGGATAGATACACGGGACTGGGATATTATAAACATTGCAAGGGGGGGGGGGATATGACTGGCAGCTTAATGTGCCAGGTATTAGCTGCTTTAGGAAGGACAGCAACGGTGAAAGAAGTGGAGGGGAGTTGCATTTCTGATGAAGGGAGGTATCACAGCAGTTCTGAGAGATGAAATAACTGAAGGATCAAACAGCGATGATTTATGGACGGAGCTAATAAATAGGAAGGGGGAATGTGAAGTTATAGGGGTTGCACTCAAATAGTCAACAGAAATTAGAGTAATAAATATACAGGCAGAGAGGTGGGGCATGCAGAAGCAAAAGGATTGTCATAATTGAGGATTTTAAGTTTTATAACATAAACTGGAACTACCAGAGCATAAAGTGATTTGGTTGGGTCGAATCCATTAATTGCGCCAGGAATATTTCCTCAAGCAGTATATTCAGGGGCCTACTCATGAAGGGGCAAAATTCGACCTACTGGTAGGAAATATGATAGAACAGGTGATAGATGTGATAGTGGGAGAGCACTTTGGAACCAGTGACTGTAGTTCTAGTAATTTCACGTAGTTATGGAGAGCGACAAAACAGGTCCACAGCTTCAAGTTCTAAATTGTGTCAAGACAAATTTAGATGGAATTACCCAGGAGTTTGGAGGGATTTGTTGGAATAGTTTGTTTGCCAGCAAATGGACTGTTGGCAGGTGGGAGGCCTTTGAACGTGACATACTGGAGTTCAAGGTCTATTTGTTACTGTGGGGGTTAAAGGAAAGTTGGCAGGAATGGGGAACACTGGATGAAAAGAGATATTTAGGCTTTGACTGGAAAAAAGGGCAGCTCAGTTACAGGCAGCTGGAATCAAGAGAATCCCTGGAGGTATATGAAGGATACCGGAATTTACTGAAGAAGGAAATCAGTAGAGCAATAAGGGGGCATGAAAGAACCTTGGCTGAGAAGATTAGGATGAATTCAAAAAAGGTACTTTAAGAATATTATAGGAAAAACAATAAATAATAAGAAAATATGACCCCTCAAAGACCAAAGTGGACTTCTAAGTGGGGAACCATAAGAGACTTCTGATGTCCTCAACGAATATTTCTCCTCTGTACTTAACGTGTAAAAAGAAATGAATACTTAGGAACTTGACGAAGTTCGTGGTGATTTCTTAGGGACAGTCCATATCACAGTAAAGGAGGCACTGGACATACTAGAATGCTTGATGTTGGATAAATCTCACATTCCTTACCAGATATACCCAAGAACACTGTCAGGGGCGAGAGAAGAATTTATGGGTGATCTGGTTGATAAGTTTGATAGACAGGCCCCAACAGTCACTATCCTCTCAGAGAAGGAAATACTCCCCACACATATACCTTGGCCTATTGACATGAACAAAATATATTAACACAGCGTCAGAGTTACTGGCCCTGACATTACTCAAAGATTTGACTGAGCAATGTGTGAAAGGGTTTGATCAAGATTCGTACTTAATGGGAATCTGTAGCAATCTCTCCACTGGTTGGGTCATTCAAAACACAATGTGGCTGTTGGAGATCAATCCACTCAGTCCCTGGATAACTCTGTGTGCAATGAACAGGGCAGCTTCCTCGACATGAACATTTTCAGCTGATTCATCAATGTCTTACCTTCCGTCATTCGATCAGAAGTGAAGATGTTCAGTGAAGATCACATAAAGCATCAAAAGCTGGACAATATTCAAGTTCATGCTGATAACGTGCAGGTAACATTCATGTGATCGCATTGCTGGACAATGCAAATTTCCACAGTATAGAAAGAGGAGGTCATTCAGCATCTCAAACTGGCTTTACTGGAATGTGAGAAAGCCATTCAGCCCATTGAAACTATTCTGTAAGAAGAGGCACAGCCCGTTCACTCTCTGTTGCTTCTTTCATTAGAAGAGATTTTTTAAAAATCTCCAAATGTTGGAATTCAAAGTAGACAGGCAGGAAACCGGAACAACAAAACAAGAGAGGCAGCTTCAGGAGTTGGGAAGTCAATACCTTGGGTAAAAGTCTTCTTCCGGACTGAGGATGAGGGGTAAGGGGGCCTATATTTAAAGATGCGGGTTGGAGGAGGAGGAGGCAGGGTGATGAGGTGAGGATAGCTGAACACAGGCAGAGGGTATGACGGGGTTGGTGGTTAGCAGGAATGAATCTAGTTAGTAGTTGGCAGAAGGACTGATCAGAGGAATGGAAGGGAGGAGGAGGGGCTGCGAATGCATTTTGGGGATTGGAAGGGTGGAACTTTGAGACTGGGAAAATCAGTGTTGAGTCCCCCGGCTGTAGGCTGCCCAGGCGAAAGATGAAGTGTTGTTCGTCCAATTTGCGGTTTGTTTTATTGTGGCAATGGAGGAAGTCAAGGATGGCCACAATGGAAAGGGTGTGAGAGGGGGAATTGAAATAGGCAGTGTAGGTCATGTCAGCCCTTACAGGCCCAAATGAGATGCTCAGCAAAACATTCCCCTAGTTTACGTTTGGTCTCCCTGATGTGGGGAAGAACACATTGGGAGTACCAGATACAGTAAACTGGGTTGGATCCCATCACCTGGCACATCTTCCACAAGGACCATTCCCTTCGCTAATCTTTGGTTCGTGCCACACTCTTCACCAAATCCTCCAATCCCCACTGGTACTACCAGTGCAAACGGAACAAGTGTATTACCCGCTTGCACACCACCTTCCTCACATCCATTCATAGGCCCAAACGGGTGAAACGGAGGTTCACGTGCCTTTCCACCAACCTAGTTTACTGCATCAGGTAATCCCAATGTGGTCTTCTCTACACCAGGGAGACCAAACATAAACTAAGGGTACATTTCTCTGAACATCACAACTGGGCACAAAGGGGCCGACCTGACATCCCAGTCACCATCCATTTCACTTCCCCTTCTCAATCCCTTTCCAACATGATTATCCTTGCCGTCGTCTGTTGCCGCCGTGTGTCAGACCGCAAATTGGAGGGACAACACGTTATCTTCTGCCTGGGCAGCCTACTGCCTGGAGGACTGAATATTGAGTTCTCAATTTTTTAATAAACTTCCCAGCCATGCCCCTGCTCCCTTTCCAGCCCATTCCCACTCTTCTATTTCGTCTAACGACGCTGCCTTCCAGATACCAACCGGATTCATCCCTCCAATCGACCAAGCAGTTTGCATTCACTACTTGTGTCCACCAATCCCTACCTCACCATCCCGCTGCTTTCCCCAGCCCATCTCCTCCCGTCCCTCTTTATCCGCAGCTCCCCCTACCTCCACCCACAGTCCTGAAGATCGGTTATACCTGAAATGTTGACTTCTCTACCTCCTGATGCTGCCTGGTTTGCCGTCTTCTTCCAGCCTCCTGTTTGTCTATTATTACGCAGCAAGATATGGAGTCCTGTCAGCACAATACGCTGGTAAGCAGGAAACATGGGTCTCTCAATAATGACCCTCTTCCCCGGGACTACAAGGAGGACATTCAGCCCCACGAAACACTGACACATGAACAGAAGAAGCCATTGAGCCCCTCCAAACTGTTATACTGCAATAGGAGGATGACATTAATACTGCAACACGAAAATCCAATGAAGCAGAGACTGCACAGACAGACTACACCATGTTGTCCCTAATGGCTGCATTGCTAATGGTATACAAGTATTACATTAACGTGGTTTACAGATGGTTAGGAGGCACAGCTGATGGTTTGTACCAAGTCTCAAGGAGGCATGTTTCATCTCCAAGAAGACAGGCTAGTGTTCTGCATGGAGATCAAAAACTTTTGGGAATGGCCAATTCTATCAGTGTGTGGCTACTGGCAGGTTTGAGAACAATGTGATGCTCAGTGCAGGGTCTTACCTTAACTGTACATTGAGATGGTGGGAGTTTATTCAGAATCTGGAGCTCTCTCGCAACCAAATAGTGGTTCCACAGAAATATGTAAACTATCATAGATTCATAGAATCCTTTAGCACGGAGATAGACCCTTCAGCCTGAGTGGTCTATGCCGACCAATATGTCCATCCATGCCAAACCTATTTCCTTACACTTGGCCCACATCCTTCTCAACGTTTCTTATCCATGCATTTGCTCAAACATGAAAACATGCATTGCAAGAAAACGCGATTTATTTCATGCCATCAATGTTTTGTCTTGGTTTGTAGCGTTGAAGTTATATCGCAATCACTTTTTATTCTTTTGTAGCATTAGAGATTAAATACGCATTTTCTTCACACCCTCGTCATGGTACCATCACTGCAGGGATCAGGCTAGTGCAATTGCGTTGCAATGTCTCATTGTGCCAAGGAGACCATTCCTTATAAAGGAGAGAAAATCTGTTCACAGCGCCCCAAGTACTTTTTCAGTATCACTCTACAACTGCAAGAAGGTGTCAACGTTCATATGCTTTAATCAGTTTGCAATGAAGGACAGCACACATTTACTGTGTTGATTACTTACTGCTCCATATGAATTCGGTTAGTGACTCATGACCAAGGACATCCAGGTCCTTTTCATCAAGACCACTTCCCATCATCTTGCATTCTCAAAAATACAATATGAGAAGGATGGTATGTTTTGCCAAATCATTTCTTTGCTTTACAAACCGCGATTCTTCAAGCACAGCCACGCCAACTGCAACATCACTATTACCATTGGAGATGGATAGAGATGCTGACGACGTGATGGCCTAGCTGTATTATCTCTGGAATATTAATCCAGACCCAGGTAATGACCGAGGGCCTAGATTTGAATTCCACCACAGCAAATGTTGGAATTTGAATTCCACAAAGTATTCGGAATTAAGTGTCCAATGAAGCCATTGTCACTTTTCAGAAAAAAAAACTTACCTGGTACCTTAATGCCCTCCAGGGAAGTTAATCTATCATCTTCACCCGGTTTACATGTAACTCTAGATCCATTGCAATGCTTTTAAGTCTCAGGTGCCGTTTGAAATGGCCAAGCCAGCCGCTCAGTTGTATCAAAGACCATAATGTCTCAAAGAAATTAAACCGGACAGAACTAAGCACTGATTACTTACAGCCCACCGACTGAAGTGGTCATGAAGGTAGCTTGCAAATGCCTTCTCAAGTTCAATGAGGAAAGGTAATTAAATGTTGTCTCAGCATCCTATTAATGTATAAAAGAAGATGATCATACTCAGGGAAGTGACAAAGGGATATTATACACTTTAAATCTGCTCTTTGATGTACATCTTAGATGGAATGATTTTCTTTAATATGGGGACAGGAGAAAAATACACAAGATTAATCTTGATTGTTACTTCCATCTCAGTCGATCAGCAACGCTCCCCTTGTTGGCCTTTCTTTTCGTCTCTCCCTCTTTTTGGATCTATTCAACTTAGTCCTTCTCCTCTTCACAATAGACATCCCTGTCACCAGCAGCGATTACACTCTTCCCCAGTCATGTTCAGTTCTGATGTGTGGTCAGTGGACTCGAAATGCCAATTCTGTTTTTCTCTCTATCCGAGGCTGACAAATCTGCTCAGTTTCTCTGGCACTTTCACGTTCTATTTCATTCTGATCTCTTGAATCATTATTTGTTGTATTTAACCTTGAATGTTGTTATTAAATGGGATGTCGGCATCGCTGACGGGGCAGCATTTGTTGACGTCACTAAATACTCTTTCCTGTGAGGTAATTCTTTCATGTGGTATAGAGCCAAGCACATTGCTGTGAGTCTGAATTCAGTCTTAAGACCGACTAGACAATACTGTTAGATTTCTTTACCAGAGGATAACAATATAATAGATAAATTTAGCGACAAGGTGCTGGTGGTGTTATTGTTGATATTGGTGAAATTCACTTTTATTTTTAATTCCTGTCATTTGAATTTCATTTCGGACATCCTCTGACGTCGGAGGTAAGCAATGTCTTTAGTGTAATAACTTGAGCCACTGAATTACGTGTCTAGCAACATTACTTCTCTGACACACTGTTCCTGTCATGGATTTACTTTAGCGACAATAATAAGGTTGTGGTGGAAACATTTGCAACAGAAAGAGTGATTAAGAGGGAGCTGGAACTATGGAGTCTGAGTTTTACTGAGGCATAGATAATGGTTTATTTAGCAACCACACTAATGTCAAGCTGGGGACTGGGGATATGATGGAGCTGGTAGTTGCTAGGTTTGGTGATGCAGAGAATACCTACACATAAATCAATTCAGGGCGAATTGGTACTTCGGAATTGTGATCAGTCTTGTTCTCAGATATTTGTGAAGGCAGGGATGCAGCCAGTCCTGAAATTTGCGGAAATGAATGGATTTGCATGTGAAACTGAAGACAATAGTTTCCATTCTTGCCACATATAAGTTAATGGCTGTAATTTCCCTGAATGTTCTTTTATTGAACGTTGCAAGCAGAGGGGGTAAAGTATTTTGTGAGTCATCTCTGGTTGAGTTATGGGGACTGTGTTCACGGTGAATCTGGGTCTATAATATCACCAACAAATGAAGCACAAGTTGCAGAGAGGAAATACTCTGTAAAGAGACCAGAGGCGTCTGTCGAAACAAATAACATTTTCCAACTGACACCAAACCATGTGTGACAGTCTTGAGGGACTGAATGAGATCCTGTATTACTGTTGACCAGGTATTTTGGGCAAGTGGCCTCCATCTGTTCCTTGCAGGAGATGTGAGGGGTTGACTAGAACATAGTAACACAGGACTGAGCAGCAGGAGTGGGCTATTAAATACTTTGTCACCGCTTCATGTGCTTTTGCTCAAAGCAGCATGTTTCTGTCTGTATACCATTTTACGACATACAAAAAACAAATTTTAATAAATGCAAACATCCAGGCGCCACAATCATCTGGGGAATGTAATTTCCACTTGAACAGCCTTTTGAGAATTTCTCATTTGTGTTCCAACAAATGTTGGAGTGTCACTATGTCCTTTCCAAGTCCCACTCCTCCACTGGTTACGCCCATCTTAAATGCAATCATTTTAGTGAGGTGGCCAATGATTTAGGTCTCAGACTACGCCATTTTCTAGAAAAATGTGAGACACAGAAAGTTGAACTCATAACAAATGTTTAAATGATAGAGTTCCCCAAAATGATATTCTGCCTTTGAAGTTATTCTGATCACACCATCTACTGGTAGTGGGATTTCTTTCTGGAACGGAGGGATTTGGCTGAATTCCCTTCATTTCAGGCAGTGGAGATATTTAAATGAATCCTCACCAGGAATCGTTTACAAGTGGTAATGATGACGTGAGGATTTTATGGTCTCACACTTTGCTATGGGGCGGAACAAAATAAGAGAGAGGGATCAATCGGCTGCTCCTTCTCAGACAGGGAACATTCTTCTCCCTCTCTGTGTTGGAACATGCAATTTTGTCACCTGAACACCAAACTGGACCATGTGCGATCTCCTGGAATATTCTCTGGAAAACCTGATTCTGGATTATATGCAGGTGCGTCATTCTTCTTGTAGTACACAATGTCTTCCAATCGCAAAAAAAATCCCTACTTTATAATTTGAAGATATGCTCACATGTAAATATCGGTAGGTGTCTTCATAGTATGTGTGTTAATATTAATACATATTTTTCTTAAAGTTTATTCTCTAGCTTTAGTCTCCCTGACAGGAGATAATATGCATCCAGCTGATACACTTTCCAGAAAGACATGGATGGTTCAATACTATTTCTCAGCTAAGATCAAAATGGATAATCCCCCATAACAAAAGGCCGGCATTCCAGGAATGAGTAAAGGGAAACCGCTTTGGAAATCTTCGAAAATAATTATATCTTTTTATTTTAGTGTTAGGGGATCAATCCTGCGCACAGGACATCGGGTGGGGTCTCAGCAATTCCCTGTCCAGATGCAGTAAAACATTCCTGTAATTAAACCTGATACCTTTTGCCAAAAACAGCATCATTCCACTTACCTTCCAAATCACTTGCTGCATCTGACTTCATATGATTCATGTCGCAAGAACATGGAAACCTCCTGTATCACAGAGTTCGGCAATCTCTCTCCATTTGAATTGTTTGCCATTGTTTCATCCTTCATGCCAAAATAGACAACTTACCTGATGTTGTTTCTGCAGAAGGTTTGCTCACTAACCTTCCCTGCCTGTATCACATTGCAGACTCACTACCTCCACTTGACGACACATTGAATGACCATCTTGGTGTACGAGCTAATTGAGCTCCAAGCCATTCCCTCCCCTTTATTCAGACCTGATCTCTGAGGCATTCCATCAGTTACAGCTTTGCAGGTTGAAAATAAACATTTATCTCTACTTTCTGTTTCCTGTAAGCGACAGCTTCCCTGTTCCTGAGTAGCGGCTCAGGTGGGTTGAATGGCCTCCTCCTGGACTGTGTAGTGTACTGTATGAGCCGAATTACTTCATTCTATACTCCTGTGTAATACCTTAGAGGGGCGGAATGGTCTCCTCCTGTGTCATTGTAACGATCCTGTCTGACTGAATGGAGTTTTCCCCAATCCTGTAACAGCATCGAGGGGTGGATTGAGGGAACAACACATGGGGTAGGGACAGCAGTATATCTCTATAAGAGCCTGGAGGAGTGGATTGAGGGAACAATACATCGGGTAGGGACAGCAATATATCTCCGTAAGAGCCTCGAGGAGTGGATTGAGGGAACAACACATGGGATAGGGGAAGAAATTGCCCATTCGGCTTTTCCATTCAGAATGATCATGGCTGATCCGAGTGCATCTGACCTTCCATTTCATGTCTGTTCCCAATAAACACAGACCCTTCTGTCCAGTAAAGATCAGTCGAGCTCAGCCTTGAATCTCTTCAATAACTGAGTCTTCACTGCTCCCTGAGGATGAGAACACCACAGTAGCACAGCACTAAAGTGAAAGGGACGTCCTTATTTCATTGTGGGTCTGTTATTTGAAAACTGTGTTAACTGAACATCAAATCACCACCTCATTTCAGACATAAGAACAGAATAATTGGAATAATTAGGAGCATAATCCATTCCGGACTCCAATCCTATCCCATTTTCCCACTGATCCTTTCCAATCAAATATGTATCGCACCCAGCCTCTGCTACTGTCTCAGGAAGAGAATACCTGATAGCATAATACCGCAGGAGCATTAAGGAAATGAGCAGATTGAGGCCATTCAGCTTATTGAGTCGGAACTTCCGTTCAATAATTTCTTATATGTACCTCGACCTCATTCTTCTGCCTTCTACCTGGAATCCTTGATCCCCTTACAAATCAAAAACATATCGAATTGTGTCTTAATGACACGAGTGTCTGGCCTCTGTGTATCCGTATATGAGTAACTGTGTGTGTACCTGTGTGTGTGTGTGTGAGTGTGTCTGTGCCTCTGTTTGTTTGTGTCTGTATGTGTGTGTGTCTGTATGTGTGTGTGTATGTGTGTTCATGTGCTTGTTGTCTGTGTGTTTGCGCGTCTACATCAGTCTGTCTGTGTTTCAGCCTATGTTTTGATCTATATTTATGTCCATTTGTATGTGACTGCATATGTATTTGTGTGATTATTCGTTTATGTATACCTATTCCCTGGTAAGTATTGTGTGTGTTCATCTTTGACTTTCTGTGTCTGCATCTCTGTGCAGGGAGGTATCTGTGTATTTTCTTTTGTAAGTGTAAGGACTGTTGTTGGAACTGTCAGTGGGTTTAAATTGAGAATCGTCTTTCACTGAACATTGATCCTTAAATGGTCAGTAGGACGTGGATGTTTCGGATACTCCACACGAAGTGTCCTGGTCCTCTCCAGTTTTTCAAGAGTTCTCCCCACATGGAGGGGGAGGGGAGTGAGGGAACGGATATCGGATACTCCACTAAACGGCTTGGCCCTTTCTATCCTATTCAGGCTGTTTCGCCTCGAATTGGAAAAAGGGCTGGAGGGAGAGTGGGAATGGGTGACCTGGCTGTTTGTGCTCGTATAAGTAGGGCGAGTTGTGAGGTGTTTGGAATGAGTCAGTTGACAGTTTTGAATCCATATGATATTATTAGTTGCTGAAATCAATACTGAGAGTGGTAGTGCCTGAGCCTTATTTGCAGACAGAGCGTGAACCTTGTTTGGGATTAGGTGCTATAACAGATATACAGTGAGTGTGAGGGAGCAGAGAGTATATGGTAACTCTTATCCTAACAGAGTGAGGAGGATATTGTTGCTTGTCCAGTATTGTGGGCCATTTCTTCAGATCCTCTCAGCGTCGAGGTGAGCCTCCCTGAATGTCTTGTCCAAATCTGTCACTAATAACGACACAGACCTGTCCCTCAGCTTCCAGTGACCCAGTTTAGGTAGAGTTTACAGATAGCAAGGAGAAGCAAATATCGGTGTGTTATATATTGAAATCAAAACGGTAGCAGAAAATTTGAGCATCATATGCTCTGAAAATTAGATAGGAAAATATTGTGGGTACCGCAGTCTTATTGAATGGTCTCAAGTTGTATCTAAGCTGTGTTAATTATGACAGCTGAAGCAGTGAAAAATAAGTTCCGTAAGTGTATATGAGGTGGGTTGAAGAGTATGTTGTGAAGCAAAGTAGAAAGCAGGTTATTTTGGATTTGCTGTTGTATGGTCAGAATGATGAATTATTAACCTTGATCTGAAGCAGCTTTTCAGGGATAATGGCATTTATAAGATGCATTTTACAAGGTTTCTGCATGCAATATAGAATGTTTGAATATTCTAGTCAAACTTCATGGAAGACTGGAAGCTAGAGTATCAAGATATCTTCAGTGAATTTGGAAAGTACAACATAACATTCAGTGGGAGACAAGCAATGGTTGTTAGAGCCATAGAGTCCGACAGCACGGAGACAGGCCCATCAGCCCAAACTGGTCCAGTCCAACCAAAATGCCCATCCACGCTAACCCCATTTCCCTGCCATTGCCCCTTATCTTCAGATTAGATTAGATTACTTACAGTGTGGAAACAGGCCCTTCTGCCCAACAAGTCCACACCGACCCATCGAAGCGCAACCCACCCATTCCCCTACATTTATCCCTTTACCTAACACTAGGGGCAATTTAGCATGCCAATTCACCTGGCCTGCACATCTTTGGACTGTGGGAGGAAACCGGAGCACGCGGAGGAAACCCACGCAGACACAGGGAGAATGTACAAACTCCACACAGTCAGCAGGCTGAGTCGGGAATTGAACCTAGGTCTCTGGCGCTGTGAGGCAACAGTGTTAACCACTGTGCCACAATCCTTCTAATTCTTTCCTATCCGTGTGTTTTTCAAATGCTTTTTAAATTTTGTTAATGTATCCGCCTCAACCACATCTCATTCCATATGCGTAACAGCCCGTGTTAAAAAGTTGTTCCTCAGGTCCCCTTTTATTCTGTCCCCTCTGACCTTAAACTGATGCCCTCTAGTCTGTGATTGCCCAACCCTGGGAAAAAAAGACTGGGTGCATTCACTCTATCCATGCCTGTCATGATCATATAGACTTCAATATGATCCACCCACAGTCTCATGCACACAAAAGTAAAAAGTCCTGGTTTGGCCAACCTGTTTCAATAACTCAGATCATTGAAACCTTGGCAACATCCTTGTAATTCTTTTCTGCACTCTTTCCAGTTTAATAACGTCCTTCCTATAGCAAAGTGAACAAAACTGACCATAACACTGCCAATATGGCCTCACCAGCATCCTGTATAACAGTAACATAGCTCCCTAATTTTGATTCTTAGTGATATAAACCGATTAAGGCCAGTGTGCCAAAAGCTCAATTCACTGTCTACCTCGGAGTCAAATTTCAGAGAACCATGCACCAGAATTCCAAGGTCCCTCTGTCCCACTACACTCCTTAGGACCCAACCATTCACCATGAAACTCCAAACTTGATTTGACTTTCTAAAATGCAAGAACTTATACTGATCAATATTAAAATCCATTTGCCATTTTACAGCCACTTCTCCAGCTGATCAAGATACTGCTGTAATTTCTGAAATTTCTGATAACCTTCCTCACTCTCCATGATGCCGTCTGTTTTAGTGCCGTCTTCAAACTTACAAATCATGCCTCTACATTCTCATTTAAATCATAGATACATGTAATATGTAGTGGTGCCAGCATCAACCCCTAAGGCATCCCACTATTCACAGGCCTCCAGTCTGACCAGCATGTTTCCATTATTAATCTCTGCTTTGTAACATCAAGTCAATGTTGTACCTACTTTGCCAGCTCTCCCTCAATTCCATGCGATCTAACCTTCCAGAGTGGCGTACCATGTGGAACCTTATTGAAGGCCGTACGATAAACCATCTAGACAACATATATAACCCGGACCTCCTCAATGTTGCTGGTCACTTTAGCAAAGAACTCCAACAAAATTGTGAGTCATGATCTCCCTTACACAAACTCCCATACTGAATTTGATGAAGAGCTTTTGCTTGAAACATCGATTTTCCTGCTCCTCGGATGCTGTCTGACCTGCTCTGCTTTTCCAGCACCATTCTAATCTTACTCCGAACCACACCCTGTCTTTTCAAGTGCATGTATATCCAATCTCTCCGAATCTTCTAAAATAACCTACCCACTAGCTTTTAGGATTACTGGTCTTTAGTTCCCAGGTTTATCTTTGCAGCATTTCTTGAATACGGGCTCAGCATTCGCTATGCTCCAGTCGTCCAGGACCTCACTCTTTGGCCAGCGATGATAGAAAAGAGGCAAGCAATGCTCCCGCAATTTCTTCTCTATGCTCCTATCCTCCTGCAGTGTTCCTGAATATAACTGGTCAGGACAAGGAGGTTTTAGAAATACTGCAAAGTCTGAAACATACGTCGATTTATTTCAGGTACCAACACGAAAGAGTGAAAAAGTGACTCAATGATGGTTAACATAACAAATTAGAAAATATGAAAAGGAAATCAAAAAGAGAACATACCTGCTAACGAACAGGAAGACAAAGACTGCATCAATCTACGATCTATATTTCAAAGGAAACAAAATAAAAGCAAGATCAAATGTGGGAATTTGTAATCGGGAGAGGAGAGGTCATTGTGGAGAACAGGGAAACGGCCAAGAAAACAACCAGTTACTTTGCATCTGTCTTCATGGAGGAAGAACCAGAAAATCAGCCAGTAATACCAAGTGGTCATATCGGACTCCTGGAGCTAAAGACATAAAGTCAATTCATATCAGTAACAAGGTAGTACTTGAACATGGAGCTGGATTGAGCATTGCTAAGTCTGACGAAACAGATGTACTTCCTATCAAAATGTCAGAAATAAATCACCAATAGTAGTATTAATTGCACTGTCGATGACTGTGTTTATTTTCCTGCACATTCTGCAGAGACTGGAAACTATTGTGGATAAACATGAATCAAGCACTATAGATGAATGGAAGGGATCCAAACAGATAAAGGGAAAAAGAGGGTGGAGAACTGCATACCAGTTAAATTAAGATTTGCAGTGAAACTGTTGGAATCCATTATACAGGATGACATTTTTTGTTATCTAGAAACTAATAGCTACAATGGAGAGAATCAGCATGCATTTCTGAGAGAGAAATCATACTTGATAAACTTCGGAACTGTTTGAAGTAATTTCTTACAGCATCGATAATGGGGAATCAGTAGAAGTGGCATACATTGGATTTTCAGAAGGGTTTCTAAAAGATCTTAGTGAGTTCGTAAATGCAATGAATGTGAAGGGTATTTGGAGGAATACATGTAAGTGGAAAGCTAAAGTTTGGTTCGCCTCCATTTAAGAGAGTCAGAACATTTATGTAAAGACATGTTGAAGCAGTTTCACAGTGTGTTGGTGGGACTGTACCTGGAATATTGTGTACAGTTTTGGTGACCGAATCTCAGAAAGAATATACTGTCTGCAGAGGAAGTGCAATGGAAATTCTCCAGATTAAACCCTCAGATGGTGAGATTGCCTGATGAGGAACTCGGTCTGTGTTCTCTCGAGTTTCAAACAATGAGAGGTGGATCACAGTGAATTTAGAAAATTCACAAAATATATGACAACTTGTCAATTAACAGAACGCTTCCCTCGCTGTCTATTCCACATTCCAGGCAAATAATGGCAGGATGTGGGACAGGCCAGTTAAGACTGCAATATGGTGGAAAAACTTCACTTGGAGGGTACTAACTAACACAGGGGCATGGAAACCTATTGACAGGCAAAATTAGTGAGAATCTCCAGATATTCTCCAAGTGTGTCCAGCGGAACAGAATAACCAGGGAACAGGTAGGACTCATTAGTGAGTTGCCAAGTCGCAGCCAAAACCACTTTAATGATAGGAGACAGACCGTGGTGGTAGAAGGCTGATGTGCGATTGGAGGCTAGTGTCCAATGGTGTTCCTCGGGGATCAGTGCTGTGTCTCTTAATATTTCTGATTCGGAAGTGTTGGTGTTGGACTGGGGTGGGCAAAGCTAAAAATTGCATAACACCAGGTTATAGTCCAAAAGATTTCTTCAGCGGCACTAGCTTTCGAAGTGCTTCATCCAAAGCGCACAACCACCTGATGAAGAAGCACCGCTTCAAATCTTCGTGCCTCCAAATAAACTTGTTGGACTATAAGCTGGTGTTTCCTGATTTTAAACCTTATCATAAAGGATGCAGCTGTGAATCTGGACGAGGGGTGGGGGTGCCATAAATAAGTTTGATACAAAGATTAGCCGGGTGGTTGGCAGTGAGAAGGAATGTTTTATGTTATAGGAAGATACAATGGAATGGTCAGATGGTCACATCAATAGTAGATGGAATGTAACCCTGATAAACATGAGGTCATGCACTTTGGAAGAGAGGAACCAGGCAGGGAAGGAATCCATGAATGGCAGCACAATAGGAAGCTCAGAGTGTGCTTCTCCACATATCCATGACTGTGGCTGGACAGGGTAACATACAGTTTGAGAAAGCGTACGGGAGCGTAAACACAGCCTTCACACATCGAAGCAAAGATTATAAGAGCTATGTGGAACTTTCGTTAGCCAAGATGGAATACTGTGTGTAGCTCTGGGAGCTACATTAAAGGAATGATGTGAGTGCACTGGAGGGGGTGCAGAAGGGATTCAGCAGAATGTTCCTTGGGATGGAGCATATTAGCTTTGGAGAGAGGCAGGATAAGCTCGGGTTGTTTAGTTTGGAGCAGAGAAGACTAAGGGGGACGTGAATCAGGAGGATAAGATTGCGAGGGACATGGACCGGGTGGACAGACAGCAGCTGGTCCTTTTAGTCAAAGGGACACACTTTTGAAGTGAAGGGTTTGAGGCTTAGTGAGAATGTGAGGACTGTTTTCCACACAAAGTATGTTGGGGTCTGGGATGCACTTCGTGAGAGGGGAATTGTCATGGTTACGTCAAAACCTAGAAAATGCATGGTTGTGCACTTGAAATGCCATAAGATTCACAGCGACCAGCTTTGTATTGGAAAGTGGGGCTAATGTAGACCGTGCTGTATTTATGATAGTGCAGAGTCTGTGCTTTTGTGATTCTATGGCTGTGAAATGTCAATCATTCAGTAGATTAAGATAGGAATTAATCAGTTTCTGAAGAATATCTTATCACAGTGTCTCGGAGTGAACTTGTAATATCTTCTGAAAATACGTCAATGGCACAATTAAGAGAAAAAGGTGTAGCTTCCTTACAGTCTGATACCAGGCAATTGAGGATAGGTATATAGCAGATCAATGGAGCAAATACTTCAGTTATGCCTTCACAGAAGAAGAAAGAAAAACAAAAATAAAATTTCCTAGCAATACTAGGGCACTTTAGCCTGGTGAGAAAAAGGGAATGGAATGAAATTATCCACTAAAACGTTCAATAGAAAATATTGGACTGAAATTAATGGGCATAGACAAAGTCAACAGAGGTTTATGAAATAGGAATCACATTTGAGAAAGTAGCTGTTAGCAAAATTATGGAGAAGGTATCAACGCAATACGATTGGAATCTCAGAAAGATTTTTGATAAAGCCCCAAGCCTTTTGTGCAAATTTGAATCCTATGGGACTAGGGCTAATATATTGTTTGTATTTTAGAATGGGAGAGCTGGCAGGAAACATTGAGTAGGAATAAAACCATGTTTTTTGAATGGAAGGCTTGGAGGATATAACAAGGATCGAGATTTGGCATCCGGCTATTACCAATACACATCACATCTTTGGTTGAGGGGCTCAATTGCAATATTCCCAAGTCCGCTGACAACAATAAACGATGTCAGCTTGTGGGTGGATGAGGAGGATGTAAAAGAAAGGCTCCGAGGTGATTGAGACAAGTGCAGTGACTAGGCAAATACCTGACAGATGGAGAGCAATGCAGAGATGAGAGGTTATGTACTTTGATAGGATCAATTGAATGGCAGCCTATCATTTGAAAAGGGATTGATTGAAAAATGTTGATCTATAAATGAACTTAAGCTGCATTTTTGTTTATTTCTGCGCAGCCTTCTGAGTCCATGTAGGGCAGAGAGTTCTGAACACGTAAATCAATACTGGAAATGGCATTGGCACACTGTATACAGTGTACATAGACCCAGCATGTGGGAGCTGTAACATTGAACAAAATCTGGATCTCCCTGTACACCAGTCACTGAAAGCAATATTGCAGGAGCAGAAAACAAGTAGGAAGATAAATGGTTTATTCACCTTCATTTCAGCGGGATTTAGAATACAGAAGTAAGGGTCATTTACTGCAACTGTACAGGGCCTTGGTGAGACCCCATCTCGAAAATTGTGCACTGTTGTGTACAGTTTTGGTATCTTACCTAATAAAGGGCAACCCTGCCATTGAGGGAGTGCAGTGAAGGATGACCAGACTGATCTCTGCGATGACAGGTTAGTTGTGGGAGCAGAGTTTGGGATGACTGGGCTTTAGGAAAATGTGTGGAAAGTTCAGTGAGATATATAAACCTCTGACAGGGTGTGACAGCTTTGAAGCAGGGATGACAGTTCACTTTATAGGAAACGGGTCACGAATCGCATTGCAGTCAAATCGTACTTTTTGTTAGAGAACTCCCTATATATTGATGGGCCGAAGGCACTATATTTCATAATGTTTAAACATATTTTGAGATATGAACATGGTGTGGGGAAAACTGCATTGAGGAGATGTTCGGCCATGAAATAACATGGAGAAAGCTCAATGTGCTGAATGACCTCCTCCTCTCCCGATGTTTCTGTGCAATCTGTGGGAAAGCTGTGTGCAAAAGCCGTGGCGGCACAGTGATTAGCACTACTGTCTCACAGCGCCAGTGACCCGGGTTCCATTCCCGAAACATGCGACTGACTGTGTGGAGTTTGCACATTCTCTCCGTGTCTGCGTGGTTTTCCTCCGGTTTCCTGCCACAGTTCAAAAATGTGCAGGTTAGGTGAATTGGCCACGCTAAATTGCCCTTAGCGTTAGGTGTAGGGGAATGGGTCTGGGTGGGTGCAATTCGGCGGGTCGGTGTGGACTTGTTGGTTCGAAGGGCTTGTTTCCACACTGTAGGTAATCTAACCAAATCTAAATGTGGTCACAAGCTCTCAGATGTTAGGAAGGATGTCTATGCAGGGTCAACAGGACCGTGTTTCCCATTCACTTTCCTTTAACGAGGTTGATGCCGGGTGTTCTGTCAGGTTTTATCCTTTAAGACCTCAGAGTAGTTTGATACGAATGAGTGTCTCACTTGGCCGATTCAGAGACCATGTCTGTGCGTCTGGAGTCACTTTTCGCCTGACCAAGAAAGCACATGAGATTGACTTCCTGGATGTATATTGGTGAAGGAGATCGATGTTTACAATCAACATTGGACACAAGATCACTATTACTGACACCAGATTTTAGGTCTCGATAGTTTATTAATTATTTTTAACTTCCACCAGCTGCCAAAGCATTGGCCTAGTCTGGATTTGTAATCCAATGATATGTCCACTACAGCACCATCTCCACATGGGGACCTATCGGAAACCACGCTGACCTGATTACTTCGGTGCTACTTGACAGCTCTAAGAAAAAGTATTCCCACCAATTTGACTGTCATGATTCGACTGAGGGTGTGGTAAAAGGTCCGATTGTAATTATTCTCCTATTCACGGACTGGACATAGCTGAGTAATTTTCTATATTGCCAGAGAGATGTCAGAGTTGGAGCTGGAATGAAACAACTTCCCCAGGAACACGGCTTGTTGTGCAGCACAAATCTTCAGTCCTATTGCAGGAATGGGGTCAGGGCCCATTGCCTTTGTCATATCTACTGTGTTCAGCTGTTTCTTCACCACGGGCAGAAAATCGAATTGTTTGAACACTACCATATGTGATTCTGTGGGAAACATGATGAGTGTAAGGTGGATCATCATTCACTCAACACGTCTGGCTGAGGATAGTGCAGACACCACATCCTTGACTTTTTTCATTTACGTACAGAGCTGTTCCGATATTTAGGATGAGAATATTTGTGGAGTACTCTGCTCCAGTAAATTGTTTAATAGTCCATCGACATTTATGTTTGCATTTGGCAGGACGACAGAGCTTAGGTCTGATCTGTTAGTCTTGGGATCATTTCCCCTCTCCATCAGACATTAGTTCTGCTGGTCGGAATTTAACCAGTTGATTGCAGTAGCTTTAATGGGTTGTCAACAGGTTTAGGTTCACGTGATTCCGACCCTGGCATGTTCACCCACACTCATCACTGAACTATGGATCGGCTTGATGGCAATGGTAGAATTATCATCAGGAAAATGTTACAGATTGTCGTTGAAAACAATTCTGTGTCTGCTGCTGCTGTGGCCTACAATATCTACAATTCAATTCTACTGACTGTCCCCCAGTTCACACCGAGACCCATTCACCCATCAGCCCTGTATTCAGTGACCTAACCTGGTTTCTGATGCGGTAACACTTGCATTTTCATATTCTCATTCTGCTGAGGGCCTCTCCCTGGTGTCACTCCTCTAATTTGTTACTTTAACTGAATCCATTTAAAGTAATGATCTAAATCGTTTCTCTTCCTCAACGTCAACTTCTGTATTTGAAGTGAATGTGTTCCCCTCTGTTATTCTCCCTGACCATGATTAAGAGTTCTGTAGTGTCAGTGATGCCAGATTTATGAAGTTTCAGAGTCAAGGAACTTGTGCACCATGCGTTATTGTTCAGATCCCAGTGTACGGCTCTCCATGTTGGATAGGATGGTTGAGCATCTTTGACATATTTCTTTGGAAATTTTCCAAAAACAGAAATTGCTTAAGAAATTGCTGAAGATGTTGCAGCATCTTCTGGAATGAATGCAGTGTTAAACATTCAGGTCCAGTGACCCTCTACAAAGATCTCCGTTTCTCAAGCAATTTTGGTATTTTTATTACCAGTATCCATAGTTAGTTGTTTGTGAAAGTTTGTTCTTTGCCTATTCACTTCTGAGGGAGCTCAGCAGGTCTGTCAGCATCTGCAGAGACAGAGAAACGGCATTAGAATTTCAAGCCCAGTGTGACACTTCTTCACAACTGAAAATCATTGGAAACTTGGCTTTTTAATACCTTGCCAGAGGTTGGAGATAGGTGACTGGGAAAAGAGGGCGCGGCAAAGATAAACCGGCTTTTAGCAGCGGTGAAAGAGAAGATGATATAAAATGGGTTTAAATTAAAGTGTGAATGGGGAAAGGGGTTCTCTGTATTGAGTGCAAGATAAGGAAGACACAATCACACAAGGTCATAGGAGGCCAGGAGGGAGAATGTTGACTATGTGGCATATAAAGATCTGGCCATAAATAGATTTTCACAGTCGAGATCATCACCTCCTTTAGACAAAGGATATCAGGTGCTTGACTTCTTACTGGCACTAGTAAGCGTTTCATGCTGCCTTAGTATTGTAATAGGGAGAAAAAACAAATCACAGTATGAAGTTTGGGCTGAGTACTGTTTACCCTCGTTTCAAATTTGCAGTATTTATCTTTAAATGCTTGTTCTTAAAGTTAGTATTGGATGGAGTGTAGAAGGTTGAGGGATTACATTATAGAAGTATCTAAAATTATGAGAGATATGGATAGGGTGAATAGCCAAGGTCTTTTCCACAGGATGGGGGAGTTCAGCCCTAGATGGCATTGGTTTAAGGTGAAAGAGGGAAAATTCACAAGGGAGGCAGGGGCAGTGTTTTTCCACAGCGGGTGGTGTGGGTATAGAATGACCTGTCAGAGGAAGAGTGGTAGATCCATGTACAGCTGCAACATTTAAAACTCATTTCGACAAATATACGGATGGGAAACATTTTGAGGCATATGGACCAAATGAAAGCAGATGGGACGAGGTTAATTTGGAAAACCTGGCCAGCACGGACATTTAGAACAGCTTCACGCAGGTTCACAATGGTTTTGTGAAAGTGAAATTATACTTTGCCCTACAAAATCATGCAAAGTATTTCTGCAGATGCCTGAGAATGTAACAAGCGGACTTGATAAAGGGGATCTGGCAGACACCAAGCTTTCCAGAGTTTTTCCACAAGTTTTACAAAATAAAATTTCTTACACAAGATAGAAGCTCGTAGGATGATGGGGAATGTATTAGCACGGGATGGTGATTGGTTAGCACATAGAAATCGGAGAGTCAGGAGAATGAATCATCAATATAAAGGTGGATCTGCTGGAAGACCACGGCTAGCAGTCCGATGGCATCAGTTATTTACACTCTATACTGATAGTTTGAAGGAGAGAGCTGAGTGAAATATACATCCGAGTTTGAGAACAACACTGAGAATCAAAAGGCAGGCTGTTATTTAATGGAGAGGACTTCAAAAAAAGAACAGTACAAAGGGATTGGAGTGTTCCTGTGTATGAAACATAAAGTCAGCATGCTGATGCAGCAAGTAACTAGGTTGTTTCATTAGCCGGCTTCCAGGGATGAAAGGGCTATGTTAGTGAGAATCTCTAAGATTGTAAGGCGATTATTCATTGGGGTTTAAATAAATGAGGAGTGATACTGCTGAAAAATACAAGACACAGAAGGGACTTGAGAAGGTAGATGTGAGACGTCGTTACCATTCCTGAGTGGAGTCTTGAACTCGAGGACATAGATACCGAATATGGAATATCAATTTCTATCTGAGATACAAAGTGATGTCTTCTGTCAGACAGTAGTGAATGCCTGGAATTCCCTAACCCGGAGAGGTGTTGAGAGATACAAGGAATCGGCGAGAAAGTGGAGTTAGACCTGGAGTAGATCAGCCATATTCGTATTAAATGACTGGGCAATCTTGAGGGGCTGAATAGCCTACTCTTGTTCCTATTTATTAATTTCACGTGCTATGCTTTTGAAAAGTTGCTGGTTATTTTTCCGGAAGTTGTATTGTGTAATGCTGCATTTGGGTGAGCAGAGGATTTGAGTTAACACTGGGTAGGGTATGGGGGCTGTATTCACAGTAAATCTGGCTCTGTAACATGACCCACATCTGGAGCAGACTTTGCAGAAAGGGGAAGCCTGGAAACAGGAATTGGGAGTGAGTGTCACTTCATGACCCAGCCTGGATTTTCCAAGTACATTTCCAAAACTGCACCCAACCATCAGAGTGGCCTTGATCTGCCCCTGTGTAGCACATCCCAAGAGCTGAATGGAACATCAGAACATAGGGCTGCAGGACACAAGGGGGCCATTCAGCCCTTTGACACTACTCCACCAGTAAATAAAGTCGTGGCGTATCTCATTGTGGTCCCAGCTGCACTTTTCTCTCCATGCACCATTATCCCTGATTCACCTGTCTATGGACAATCAGACGAAGCCAGCCTCGATATAATATAACGATTCAGCCATCCCAAAGTTCTGGGAAAGCGAATTCCCACTTGAACGAATTCGCACTTTGTAATTTTTTTTCTTACTCCAGTTGTGACTGAGAATGGAGGATGTAACTCTTTCCTTTCCTAGTCCAACTCTTCCACGGCTCACAACAAATTTTAAATGTAACCAGGTTGGTGATATTGCCGATGGTAAAAGTCTCAGACTGGGTCAGGTTCAGTGATAAGAACACGTCAGGCAGATTTCTTTAGTCAGCCACAAGTTATTAACAGAACTGACGGAGGAGTATGTTGGATCTGTGGGTAACACTGCTGCCTCACATCACCAAGGAGCTGGGTCTAACTCCAACCTCAGGCGACCCTCTATGTGGAGTTTAAACATTCTCTCCGTGTCTGTGTGGGTTTCTTCCCAGTGCTCCAGTTTCCTTCCACTGTCCAATCATGTGCAGTTTGAAGTGGATTGCCCATAGTGCCCAGGGATGCGTAGGTTAGGTGGGTTAGTTATGGGAATTGCCGGGTTACAGCAATAAGATTGGGGGCCAGGTCGAGTTGGGATGCTGTTTGGTGGGTCAGTGTGGACTTAATGGACGGAATGCCCTGTCTCCACACTGTAGAGATTCTATGAAAATGACAATAAATTTGAACTATACAAACACCCAGTGGGTACATACCTAATCCACTCTCCTCGAGGTCTTGTATGTTTCATTTTCATTCCAAGAGTAACCTGTTAAAGCCTTCATAATATAAGCCCTTTACCACAGGAATACGTGAAATGAAATATCTCTGAACTGCTTCCAATGTAATTACATCCTATCTCAGATAAGGAGACAAAAATACTAATCTCACAGTCAGATCATAATGTTTATAATTGTTTTCTCAAAGTGGTGTGTGAGTCTTTGGAACACGCTTCCCCACAGAGCATTGGAGGCAGAAATATTGAATATTTGTCAGGCACAGATGGAAGGTTCATAAATAACAACAGAGTCAATGATTATTGAGGAATGGGCAGCAATGTGCAGTGTGGGGGGACATGTAGACAGTGGTATCAAATAACACGGCTTCAGAACCTCCAGGAATGTAATGCAAAATGAAATGATAATATTGATAAAATGTTAAGGGGGAATACAAGATGGTGGCGATCCAGAAGGTCTGATTGCTGGGCGCTGCATCAACACACGGGCAAAGTGCTTCTCTAATCCACCCCATCCCATCCATTTACTTAAAATTCAGCACTAAAAGAGCGACAGAATCTTTACGAATCCCGATTTGTAAAGCGGAAATGACAAAACATGGGGAAAGGATCGAGTAAGTCCCAACAAGTGGTGCACCCGTCAGAAGCATCGAGCATGCCTGAGGCCGCTGCTGCAACCCACTCTGCTCGTTCGATCGACCCAGTTATCTCACCAGGCCTTGGTCACTGAGTTCACCAAGTTACATGAAATGATTGAAGCCATGATTGAAGAAGAGTTCGCCACAGCCACTCTCAGCAGTGCTCCAAAAACATGAACAGCAACTTCACAGCCTTGGACACAGAACAGACGATGCCAAGGGCCGAACCACAGTGACAGAGACCGTGATCGATTCCTCCCGGGAGAGGATCTTTGCCCCTGAAAAACAGGTCTGCACCTTAACTGAACAAGAAGACGACCTCGAGAACAGGAGTAGGATGAAGAATATTCACATCGTCGGTTTGCTGAAGCGGACAGAAGGTGGTCAGCTGGTGCGTTTGTTCAAGAACTGGCTGCAGTGATTCCTTCTCTTGGAAACTGAGGAGGGACGGGAGAAGACTGAGACAGTTCATTGGATTACAGCGCGGAAGTCAGACTCAGACCAACACCTTCATCCTGTCCTTGCGCGATTACATAGTTATGGGGACAAACAAAGTCTGATGGAAGCTTTCAGAACCTCGTGGAAGGATCCAATGTGTTTATGTCACGAGAGCTCCAGGATTATGTCCTTTCTGGATTTTTCAGTAGCGGTGATTCAGGAATGAAAATCTTTTGATGACATCAAAAGAAGAGTAAGGGAACGCTGAATTCAGTAACCCTTACGGTACCCAGCGGTGCTCCGTATTGCTTTCAATGGATCCACGAACTCGTCTGATTCTCCAGAGAAAGCAAAAACTTTGTGGACATTTTCAAGTAAGCTGGATATTTAGATAATCATGTTTATCCTTAAAGAAATTGTATTGGATTTTTCTGGTATTAACCAGTGCTACGTTATAGTCGGGGATGGGTAGAGTACTCATTTTTAATTCCTTCATTAGTATTAGTACACTTTTTGTCTTTCTTTGCTTGTGTCTGGGGTGCAGCTCAAGGTGGAGGGAGTTACAAAGGTAGTTGAGATGACTTAGTGCCGACCGAAGGGCAGTTTTTGTTGTTCATTGCCTTGAATTCCATATTGGTAGCGGGCAGAAGATAACGTTGTAAGATATGTCAGCATCCCCAGTTTGCAGGGATGGGGTCCAGGAGAGGTAAATTCCCCTTTCGAGTGTCATTGGAACTTTGGATTTTATTTCGTTGTTTGTTTATTTATGTGTTTAGCTTTGGAAAGTTTTGAGAGCTTGTTAGTTGTAATGGTTTTAGTTTGTAAAGTTTTAAGGCTCTACGAGTTTTTTTTTGCATTAATGATCAACGATGTGTAATTCGATGTGAAACTCTAGAGTTGAAATGTTGCTACAGTGTGTTATGGATAATGATGTGCTTAAATGGGTACCTGGAACATTAATGGGGGGTGCACCTGCCACTCAAGAGGAAAAATGTACTTTCTCGTCATAAAACAGAGAGGGTGGATGTTTTCCTATTTCAGGAGATGCACCTTGATGACAAGGAACAGTTGACGTTACAGCAGGGCGAGTTTGATTGGGTTTATTTCTTGTCTTTTAATAGTAGGAATAGGGGAGAAGCCATACTACTTAGGAAGAATCTTCCATTTAGAACATAGAACAGTACAGCACAGAACAGGCCCTTCAGCCAACGATGTTGTGCCTACCACTGATCCTCATGTATGCACCCTCAAATTTCTGTAACCATATGCATGTCCAGTAGTCTCTTAAAAGTCCCCAAAGACCTTGCTTCCACAACTGCTGCTGGCAGCACATTCCATGCTCTCACAACTCTCTGTGTAAAGAACCCGCCTCCGACATCCCTTCTATACTTTCCTCCTACCAGCTTAAAACTTTGCAATACCTCCCACAGTTATAGAATATTCTTGAGATTGCTGATTATGGAATGTTCCAGATAATGTTCCAAATAATTCCCAGTTTCAGGAAAATGGCAGTGTCCCAGTGTGTAACACATTAGAGGAAGGAGTAGAGATGTACATTTTTTAAAATCACACACAATTCAAACCATGCTGAGGCCATTCAGCCCTTCAAGTGTGCTCTAGCATTTAATAATATCCCGGCTGATCTGATGGTTTTCTCAGCTCCATGTTACAGGAACTTTCAGTCATTCAACCCCCTGGGTTCCTGTCACTGAACAGACAGCACTCAGGCACTTTTACCCCAGTATTTTTTCAATCGCCTTTTTGAGGGCATTTCCCATAGGGACGGACACTCCTAACAATATATTCCATCATCTTTATACTTTCATGCAACGGTCAGCATGCTTTACACAGGCCAAACAAAAATCTACACTTATTTTATGGTTATAGGTATCCCATCACACTTAGTAATTCAGGTTATTTCACTTTTCCCAAAATGCTCCCCCATTTTATCTCATTCACCTGTCCTGCCCTATTTCCCAATTGTAGGTCAAGTTTGTCCCTTCCCGAGTGGCTTCTCTATATATTACTTGTGGAAACTTTCCTGAACAGACTTAACAAATTACATTCCTTCTAAGTCCTTAACCATCTGGAAGCCCAAGTCTATGTTAGGAAAAGTGAAATCACCTATTATAACAACCCTATTGTTCCCGCAAGTCTCCCCAGTCTCCCTGCATATTTCTTCCTCTAATTCCCATTGATGATTTGGAGGCTTATAGTGCAACCACGATAACATCACCATCCCCCTCTAACTACTTTGCACCATTCACCAAAACTCATTGGATATTATCTAAGTTATTTCAACTTTAAATACAGGTGTGGTACCCGCCTTAATCAGTACTATTGGCATTTAAACTGTTTCCATTTGCATCTCTCCATCGCCGTGATTTCCACATCCACGGCACCCCTTGTCAAGGCACAGTGGAGATATGGAGCTGTAAATGGATGGGAGCTGCACATCCTGTCACTTACAACATTGGCTGCAAGTTTCCCCACACTGGGCAGCGATCTAACACAGTGTTACCGAACAGTGAAACAGCCTGGTTTTTTGTATGAATGAACCAGTGCGGTCTGCACAGCTCCCCATGCTGGACCTTTAGACCAGGATGATAGATCAAGCATTGGTGTGGGCTGCACAGAGTTCCATTCTGGATATTGCTGGGTTGCATTCAGCAGTACGGTAGCCAGATCTACACAGTGCTCCATCCTGAAAGTATCATGGATGGGCTGGTTTTGTGAGTTGGATTGCGAATGTGAGAGAATTAAACATCTGGCAATACCTTTATTTTGTGTTTTCATTCTTGTGATTGGACCCTTCAAATCCTGACTCATCCTGTTAGACCCATCCTTCTGGATAAGTCATGGTGACTGTTGTAACAGCATCTGGGTCTGCAACATGACCAATAAATGGAGCACAGGCTGCAGAGAGAACAGTCTCCGTAAAATGGAATGAGGGAATCATAATTAGATCAGCCGTGGTCTTAGTGAATGGTGGGGCAGGATTGAATGGACCACTAATGCAACTTATCATACATTTCTGTTTGTGCCATGCAAACCCACCTTCTCTCCCATTGTCCCATACTGGTGGGGAGTGAGGCACCTCCTCCTTTTCCTGCGTAACAGGATCCTCGGGCCTTACTAGCCTCCAGATTTCCCTGTTTCCCAGTTTCTAGCAGTTGAGTGATTGCCTCCTGTTCCTGTGTCCCAGTCTCGAACAGATGAATGACTCCCTCCTGTACCTGTGTCCCAGACTCGAGCTGTTGAATGACTGCCTCCTGTTCCTGTGTCCCAGACTCGAGCAGCTGAGTGACTCTCTCCTGTCCCTGTGTCTCAGTCTGGAACAGTTGAGGGACTCCCTCCTTTTCCTGTGTCCCACTCTCGAGCTGTTGAGTGACGGCCTCCTGTTCACGTGTCCCAGTCCCGAGCAGTTGAGTGACTCCCTCCTGTTCCTGTGTCCCAGCCTTCAGCAGCCGAGTGACTGCCATCTATTTGTGAAAATTGATGTCCTCCACCTGTTTCTGTGTAACAGGCTCCAATCTCTCTGTGCTCACCTGCTGCTCCTGTGGAATGGAGTTGAGGGACTGAATGGACTCTTCACATTCCTTACAGCTTCTCTTGACTAAAAGCCTTTCTCCTGTTTGTGGAAAACACCATTAAAATCTGAATGATGTATTTTTGTATTTGACTCTCAGTAATTGAGCAAACAAGCTGACTGACAGAATTCAGAACCTGAATAACCTCTTCCTGTTCCCGTGTTATACACTCAAAACTCAACAGAGTCTCAGTGATGTACAGCACGGAAAAGGACCCTTCGATCCAGTCGTCCGTTCTAACCAAATATCCTAAATTAATCTCGTCCCCCTTGCCAGCACTTGGCCCATATCCCTCTAAACCCTTCCCATACACGTACCCATTCAAATGCCTTTTAAATGGTGTAACTGTGCCTGCCTCCACCAGCTCTTTTGGGTGCTCAGTCCATACACACAGCAGCCTCTCATTGAATGTGTTGTACCTCATTTCCCTTTATAAATCTTTCCCCTCTCACCTGAAACCTTTGTCCTGTAATTTTGGACTCGCCTATCCTGGGGTGACTGTTTACATTATCTATGCCCGTCATGATTTTATAAACCGCTTTAAGGTCACCTCTCAGCCTCAAAACTTGAAAATACTCCCAGCCTATTCAAACTCTCCCTGAAAATCTAACCCTCCAACATCTGCAATATTTTTTTAAATCACTTCTGCATCCTTTCAAGTTTGACAACATCTTTCCGACAGCAGGGAGACCAGAATTAAAGGCAATATTACAAAAGTGGCCAAACCAATGACCTGGACAGGGGCAATATGTCATGCAAACGCATAGACTCAAAGCACGCACCAATAAAGGGAAGATCACCGAGTGTTTTCTTCACTACGCCATCTACCTGTGAGGGCACTTTCAAGGAACGAAGAACCTGCAACACCAGGTGACACAGTAGCTCAGTGGCTTACATTGCTGCTTCAGAGCTCAGCGATCTGGGTTGAATTCTATCCTTGAATGACTACCTGTGTGGTGTTTGCACATTCTCCCTGTGTCTGCGTGCGTTTCTTCTGGGTGCTACGTTTTCCTGCCACAGTACGAAGATATACCGGCAAGTGTAGATTGGCCATGCTAAATTGCCACAAGTACCCAGGGATGTGTGGGCGAGGTGGATTAGCCATGGGAAATGCAGGCTCAGAGGGACAGGGTAGGGGTTTCTCCAGTAGGATACTGTTTAGAGGGTGGGTGTGGCCTTGATGGGCAGAATAGCCTGTTTCGTCACTGGAGGGATTCTATAATTTCATTGGAGTTCCCTTTGAGTGGCAACTTTCGACAGAACTCTACCTACATATCTTGCCCTGATTTGTCTTGCCAAAATGCAACAGCTCACATTTATCTAAATTTAACTCCATCCACCACCCCTTGGCTCACCTAATCAACTTTCTCTCTGTTCGGAGATATCATTTTTCACTGTCGACTACACCATCAAATTTGGAATTATCTACAAGCTTACTGACCATACTTCATATACTCAAATACAAATGATTTGTATAAGTGACAAAAGGCAGTGGACTCACTGTTGACCTTTGTGGCACACCACTGGTCACAGGTCTCCAAGTTTAATGAATAAATATCCAGTGTCACGCCCTGTCTCCAATATTCAAAAAAATGTTGGATCTAAATGACGAGCTCTCCCTGGATCCCAGGCAGTCTGACCTTGCTAACCAGTCTACCATGTAGAACATTTGGGTTTCCTTAGTGAATTCCGTAAAGACAATATCCACTGTCCTGCCTTCATCAATCATCTTCATCACTTCCTCAAAACATTCCACCGAGTCATTGAGACATGATCTCCAATGTACAAAGCCCTGTTCTGTCTTTGTCGTTCCAAATGCATATACATCCTTTCCCTCAAAACCCCCTCCAACAATTTAGTCACCATTAGCGTCAGGCTCATCGATCTATAGTTACCTGTTTGTTTCCTTCCTTTCTTAAATGATGACACTACATTAGCAGCCCTCCAGTACCATGGCACCTCACCTGTGGAAATCAATGTTACAAATACATCAGCAAAATGCAGAGCAATCTCTTTCGTAGCTTCCCACAAACGTCTGGGATACAACTGATCAGGTCCCAGGGATTTGTTCACCTTTATGTGTTTTAAAATGTCCAACACCTTCTTGTAATATAGACACTTTTCAAGATATTATTATACATTCTTAATTCTCTCGCGCTTGTAACTCCCTCCACATTAAATACTGAGGAGAAATACTCGTTTCATATCCCTCCCATCTCTTGTAGTTCCACGTATAGGTAGCCTTACTGAGCTTTAAGGTGCCCTATTCTCTCCCTTGTTAATCTTTTGCCATGAAAAGATTTGTAGAATTTCTTCAATACCTCATTAACCCTATTTCTGAAGCCGCAATTTGTGTTCACATTTTTCTGGCCCGATTTCCCCGTTGACTATACACTTACTGCCCTTATACTCCTCTGGGGATCCATTGATCTCAGGTTTGTTTACCTGACATATTCCTCCTTCCTTACCTTGACCAGAGCATCAATATATCTAGCCATCCAGCACTCCCTGCACCCACCAGCCTTGCCCCTCTCACTAACAGGAACACGTTGCCCCTAGACTCTCTAAAACCAAGTATTGATGGCCTTGCATTTTCCAACCATCCCTTTACCTGTGAATAGGATATTCCAATCAGCCTTTCACAGGGCTCACCTAACACTTTCAAAATTGGTCTTGTTCAAAGTTAGAACTTTATTGTTTACATCAGGTCTTTCCTATTCCATAACTAATTTAAACATAATATTTCTGCATAACAGACTTGAAATATTAAATAAACACTTCCTGCTCCTCTGTAACAGGCTCGAGAGGCTGCATGGGATCCTCCTGTCCCTTTATAACAGCCACAAGACATTAAATGACACATCAACCCCTGGATTGTAAGCAGCCAATAAACTGTACCTGATGGAGGTCCATCCCTTCTCAGTTACAGAAACAATGAACTCCAGGTGCCCTCTCAGTGACACCTCATACAGCTGCAGCAACAAATCCTTTTATTTTGAATGATTTTGTTGGCAAAATGCGCTAATATTCCAGAGTTCCACCTTTTCAATTAGCAACAAGCTAATATGGACTGAATGGCCTTCTCCTATCCTTCTGTAAGAGACCCATAGGGACAGAATTGCTTCGGCCTGTTCCTGAGCAGCAGTCTCAGTGCTCTGTGTCAAGATTATAAAAGGATTTGAAAACAGGGCACTTAAAACCCAGCGTAGCCTCACACTGGTCAATAAGTATCATACTGTAGGTTAAGGCATTTAGAAACTTGCCCATCCGATGTTTTTTTTTATGTAGCTGATCTGTTATTTTATAACTGCTTCCTTTCCTAAACAGAGTGGAACACATATACACCCCTGCAGTGTTCTGTTAATAATATTGTATGCAAGGAAAAGTAAATAAAAAATTAAAGATTTATGGTCCATCCCTCAGCAACCATCATCCAATCCATCCAAAACCGGGAAATGTTCCCTTTTATAGTGATATGAAAAGTGATGTATGGAACTGGTTAACTGATTCTATTTTTTCAGTGACTGTGATTAATGCTAATCTCCATAGATTCTAATTGTCCCAGTGAAGGATTTACATCTTTTAATGATAAATGGGCGCCATTCAATGCGTTATCCCATAATATGAGCGGGACCATCACCGACAGTACTGACAGGGGTCAGCAGATCCAGAGAGAGGGGGAGGAGAGATCAGAATCTGAGAACATTAGACTGGAATGTTCCAACAATGGATCAGAATCTGAGAACATTCGAATGGAATATTTCAACAATAGACAGGAGTTTATCCAATTATATTTGGTATCTTTCTGCATTTGATTGGTTGCCATTATCTTTGCAGATCTATTACGCTCTTCTCTTTATGCAATATTTTTATTATCCCTTCCTGGCTATCGTTGGTGTTCCTGGTAAGTGTCACTATCCTTTTTTTTTCTATAAACTGGTTATGACTGTATTACTGTTCTTTCATATTTTCTACACTTCTGTCCACTATTATTGTTCCTGTTGAAACTCTGAATCCAGATATTTACTCTACAGACCACTACTAACTACATAAATGAAGGTGTTCAATTACTGCCTCCCTCTGCTCTGGCACTGTTACTCATGGGTCTCGATGTTGACCTACTCAGTTTCAGCGGAGAACCGCAATGTATTGTATCTTTGCCTTTGTTATTTAAATATTAAGAGCATGGAGGTCACTGTCTACTGTTCTGGTTACAAACTCCACTTCCTTCCAGTGTTTCCATCCCATGCCTGGCCAATATCTGCACCTGAAGCAGATGAGTCACAACTGTGGAAGATGAGCTGATTCCTGACACCATGCCCTGACCATTTCTAACTTGAAATACTTACCACTCCGCGATGTATCTCACTGACTTATTCCATCTCCTGTTTGAACCTTGAGTTATAAAATACAGTCTTAATGAAGTTAATAATCTGCTGCTGACGCTCTCGGCTTCAACCCTGTTGAAGCAAATCTGATTCGAACACACACCAACCTCCCATCCATCTGTCATTCATGTTCACACGGATGTATATTGCTATTTTTATGGCAATGCCTTTATTTTAACATTCTAAAACACTTTACCTCATTTATACACTCTGATGAACACACACACACGAAGCGAGAGCAAACCTTCCAATTGGAGACAGTAATCTGATGCGAGTATAGTTAGCATATTATAGTAAAGTTTGCAATGCTCTCCATGCTGGACAGATAGTGCAGTTTACTGAGCAACACACTAGCATGGTCTGTACAGCTCTCCATGCTGGGCTGTCATCTTGTCCCAGTTTATGTTGTTTGTGGTGTTCTGTGAAGCAGATTCAGAATTTTATGTAACAAACCATTTCAGATGATCTGACAATGCCTTTATTCAATGTTCTCATTCTTGTAATTTTACTCTCGAAGATCTTACTTCTCCAGTTAGTCCCACTGCTCTGTCTTTTCCCCCATTTTTCCACAACCTCCTTCCAGTTAATTAACTGTCTGTTTTTGTCTGTAATGTGAATCTCTCTGTCCCTCTGTATCTTTCCCTGGCCTTGGGTTTTGGCTATATTTTGTATCGATAGCTGGCATTGTGTAGCTCAGAAACAGTGAAATGGTGTGTGTCCGGCTGTTTTTCACTTCCCGGTATGTCCCATGTGATGGTCCATGGACAGGCGTGTTTCAGAAGTTATGCGACACATCCTTGTAACTTGGTCTGTACCTGTATTTGCCAACTCAGGTGACCTTGCGATCAGTAACACGGGGAAGCCCATTGAGTAAAGGACCAGGCATCTAAATTGTCTGACAATGCTGTCACTTTTTTAAAATGGTTATTTTATTTTTTTAACAAGAGATCTTAAAGTCCAAACTGCATACTGTAAACATCTCAAGTAAATAACTTTTAGGGTTTTTGGGTTTTTAATAAATAGTAGTAACAATGGCCAGCTCGCATAGACCAGGCTTTCTAGTTTTTTCCTTATAGCTGTAAGTCACCAGGTGCTTGTGTCCCAGAAGGGTTGGAAGTTTTAGTAAATTATCCGGAGCTGCTATTCTCTCTGAAGCTTCACTTGATGCCCTTTCCTCCTGGATTGGAGAACTGCATGTCTGAATGCTCCTTGTTACCATGGGGTGTGTTTAGGTGATGCTAGTATATTGGAACAGTTCATTTGTAGACGGTTTTGTATCCATTGTTCGGTTAAGGCTTCCAAGAGTTAAGTTATTCTCAAATCCTCTTCATTTTGTATGGATTTTCATTACAGTGTTTAAATATATTGTGTTTTAATTAATGGTGAGTGGTTTGGCTAGTAGCATCATATCTGGAACTCCCACTTCGCATCTGCCTTTAAAATAAGAAAATGTTGGCATCCAAGCGACTTCCTTGAAATAGTTTGATGCAGTCTGGTTGGTCTATAGCAAACTGGGGTTTCTTGTCTGGTTCTAAATTGATAATACCAAATTGGGTTTACAATTACAATCCCCACAATGTGCAAACAGGCCTTTGACCCAACAAGTTCACCCTACCCTCCGAGGAGTGACCTACCCAGAAACATTCCTTTACCCTATTAGTACACATTTTCCCCAACTAAGGCATCTAAACCCCACATCCCTGAAAACCACAAACAATTTAGCATGGCCAATTCACCTGATATGCACATCTTTAGATTGTGGGAGGAAACCAGAGCATCCAGAATACTCTCATGCAGACACTGGAGAGTATGCAACAGAGACTAGTGGGTTCAAAAGTCACATATAGTAGTTGTTGCGGATGTTGAATTCGGTTGGTTTAAAAAGTGTTTTGTGTATAAAGATTCTTTCAGTCACTGAGAGTTCTCTGGGTGTGGACGAAGTGAAGTTGGGGGGTTTATAAAAGAGAATGAAGGTAAAGCTGTAGGAATTGACAGACAAGCTGGAGTTGGGGTTGTGTTTGCCTGTGAGAAAATGAGAGATAATTACAGCTATAGCTCGGCAATTACATTTGGTGGAACCGCCATCAAACTCTTTGGAAATGGCTCGAATTCAATTTGAAATGAGGTGCCTTGAACATGAGAAGGAATTGAAACCATTTAAATTAAAATGAGAAGTAGAAATAAAAGAAAAGGAAATGAAGAAGAAAGAGAGAAAGAGAGAGAAGAAAACCAGAGATTTTCAACTTCAAAAGTTAGTAATTAGGAAAGTTGACATAGAAGGTGGAGATGAAGGCAGACGGTTGGTTGGATGAGGAGGATAGTGAGGATGAGCAATCCTTTAGTAGCCAAAAGCCTGATGGGGTTCTGTTTAAATATGCCCAGGCATTGTCTAAATTTGATTAGAAGGAAGGGGGGAGACTTTTTAATTCCATTTGAGAAAGTGGCTAAACAAATGCAGTGATCAGTGACCGTGTGGATTTAGTTGATGCACACAGAGCTGGTAGGTATTTGCATCCCGATCAGTGGAGGTATCTGGCCACTGTGAGGAGGTGAAGAAAGCCATTTGAAGGGCATATGAGCTTGTGCCAGAAGCTACAGACAGCGTTTCTGGAATCTAAAAAAAACTCCCTCGTTAAGCGTACATTGAATTTGAAAGAACCAAACAAAGTAATTTTGAAAGGTGGGTATTGGTATTAAAAACAGAGCAAAGGCTATGGCACTCTTACAGAGATTCTTATTTTGGAGAAGTTCAACAATTCACTTCCTGCAGTCGTGAGAACTCATGGGGAAGAGCAGAGAGTAACAATGGCAAGATTAGAAACTGAAATGGCTGATGATGATGATTGAGTTCAGAAAGCAAAGTTTGGTTTCTGTGAGAGATTGTGAAGAATGAGCGAGATCTTCTTAAAACATATACCTGTGAAAGTAAGGTTACCGGCATAGGCCAGGAGTAGCAGGTAAAGAGGTTATAGCATTAAGAGGTACAGAAGTATGTAATTCTTTTATGCTGAGACATGAGGAGTTAAGTCATTCAGAGGGACTATTGGAGAGATGAGGAGTGCTCCATTATATAACGTGTGGTTGGAGTGTCCAGGGCAAACATCAACAGATTTATTCCACAATGGGGAAGGAGGCCTTGAGCTTGATGTTGGCGTTCCAACATTTCAGCATTTAAATTGCGAATAACATACATGAGATAAATCTTTATCACTGATCGTGACCCCTTAAAACTTTGGGGGCATTCAGGTGAAAAAATACCAGTCTGTTTCGATTGAATTTATTATTGCTGCCATTCAATTTGTAATTATACAGGTGACAGGGCGAGAAAACTAAGTTTTGACACATTCTGGAGACGTGGATGAAGAAAGACAAAGGCATTTTGTGGCAGGAGTAAAATGATTGAAATCGAATCTCGTTGTGAGATGCTGTACATCATAGAGATGTACAGCATGGAAGCAGACGCTTCAGTCCAACCCGTCCATGCCCCCAGATATCCCAACCCAATCTCGTCCCACCTGCCAGCACCCGGCCCATATCCCTCCAAACACTTCCTATTCATATACCTATCCAAATGCCTCTTAAATTGTATCAGCCTCCACCAAATCCTTTGGCAGCTCATTCCATACACGTATCACCCTCTGCATGAAAAAGGTTGCCCCTTAGGTCTCTTTGATATCTTTCCCCTCTCACCCTAAACCTGTGCCCTCTAGTTCTGGACTCCCGACCCCAGGGAAAGATTTTGCCTATTTATCCTATCCATGCCCCTCATAATTTAGTGAATATTTATAAGGTCACCCCTCAGCCTCCGACTCTCCATGGAAATTAGCTCCAGCCTGTTCAGCCTCTCCCTGTAGCTCAAATCCTCTAGTCCTGGCAACATTCTTGTAAATCTTTTCTAAACCTTTTCAGGTTTCACAACATCTTTTCGATAGGAAGGAGACCAGAATTGCCCGCAATATTCCAACAGTGGCCTAACCAATGTCCTGTCCAGCCGCAATATGACATCCCAACTCCTGTACTCAATACTATGACCAATAAGGGAAAGCATACCAAACACCTTTCTCACTATCCTTTCTATCTGCTACTAGTAGAGGAAGATTAGGAGGTCTGAAATGAATCCATCTTTGTATATTGACAGATCATTTTATTAAAAGTGGAGTTGTGAGGATACTATCACTATAAAAAGGTTATTTTCTCTTGTTTTTTTTTAAGAGAGGTTTTAAAGGCAGAGGTGCAGAACTGCTGTCTGAAAACAGTTTAAGTAAATAACTGAGGAGGCCTTTAGGTTTTATTAAAACGGTGGTAACAATGGAAGGGCAGTGGCCAGCTCTCGCAGACGAGGGTTTCTCGTTTTGTTTTTGGCTGCAGCATTCAGAAGCTGTTGGAGATCCCAGCTGCTTTTCTCTCTGAGATGGGTGTTGATGTTGATTTTTCCTAGATCAAAAAACTGCATGTAAGAATCTGTATTTGAATTGATCTTTGTGCCAAGCAGTGTATACCAAGAAGGTACGGTATCTATTGTTTGTGTAAGTGTACCAACATATAAGCTATCCCAAAATTTTCTTTGATTGTATTTTAACTAAAGCATTTGAATAGATTATATTTGGCTTAATGTCGAGTGTTTTGACCAGTCACAACATATCTGGAAAACGCACTTCACATCTCTCTTTCAAAAAGGGAATGGTTTGGGTCTAAGTGGCCTTCTTAAAATATTTTTTCGGGGATCTGGTCTGGTCCACAATATTTGTAGCCGAGGGGTTTCTGACTGACTCCTGTTGCTGAGGTGCTGGGGATGGTTTGCTGGAGGTTGTGCTGTGAGCTGCCTCAGACATTCAGGGAGACCGGAGGATTTGGTGACCCAACTTTGGATGGAGCATGGGGACTGTGGTAACAGCATCTGGGTGTGTAACATGAACACCAAATGGAGCAGAGGCTGCAGACAGGGGAAGCTCTGAAACCACGGAGTGAGTGTGTGTAGGGAAAGGGATCTGTTGTATCCATTCCAGGTTTTCCAGGAACAGCTTCCCAAGTTACACTTAACCCAGGAGCAGATAGTGAGGGGATCTGGACTGAACACGGATCTGGTCACAGAGCGGTGTCACCTTCTTCAACATGACCTGCAGCTTCACGCCAGGGGGAAGACGGTGCTGCCGGTGGCTATTAGGGTCAGGGTTTCATTCAGCTTCTGTGATCCGAAACTTTCCAGGCCGGAGTCGATAACAGCTCCGTCTTCTCCCAGTATCTCAACATCAATGTCACCATTCGGCGATGGAGGATGTATATGGTGGATGAGATCAATACATTGCTTCTCCCTCAGCGGGAAGCTGCCAGGTGTATCCTTATTTTCCCAGTATAGTGAGATTCCCGAAGGTGTACATGGTATCTGTAGAGTAGCCATTACATGGGGAGAGGTAGAGGAACTGAAGGAGCTCTCAATCTATTAATGTTACAGTGTGTCCATGTACAGTATATTATGTTGGTGAATACCCCTGTCCTGAAAGCAGCCATAGTTCCTTCATTCAGAAGCAGGCAGCCATTCCCATCGTCTACGGGTCTCCATATAGAAAGGAATAATTGTATCTTGGATAAAGGCCATCCCCTTACTACACTTTCAAAACACCATCCCTACCACCAAACAACCACATCAAAAGTATTCCATGTGTACAGAGAGCAATGGGGTCACTCGGATTGTCAATGAGCAGACCATCAGGGATGGAGAAAAACCTTCCATGTCTGAACGGGTCTGAGTGAACCCCCCAGTACACAGTATCACGAAGTCCTGTAATCCCTCTCCATTTCAGTAACATACTGCCTTCCATTATTCCTGTAAATGAAATTACAGGTTATATTATGTTGTATTGCACCTGCCAGATTATTATCCATTGTCTTTAACTTTCTGTATCTATTTGCAGACACTCCACCCTCTATTGATAATTTAATCTCTTGCTTATCCAAGCGACATCACCAAACGCAGTATCTGGATATCTGTTCCAACCTCCTGATCATTGATGTAGATTGTAAATAGTTGAGGCCCCCGCACTGGTCACTGTGTGACTCCACTGGTGACGTTCTGACAAACTGATTAAGACTGACTTAACTAGAGAGCCTGCTTCCTGTTTGATAGACAGTCCTCCCTCTATACTGCGTAACACGTTCGAAAGGCTGATTATGGACGAGGAGCATCAGTCAGGCATCCAACCCCTCAAACCTGCTCCGCCATTGAATACAATCATGGCTGATGTTATCGCGGCCTCGGTTCCACTTTCCTGATAACTCTCCATCCTAAGACACCTTTTTTTTGCAGGAATCAGTTGAGGGAACTATCTCTGAGCTCCTTCCAATATAACAATACACTTTCTTCATTGAGTAGAAAAATTCTTTACACACTACTCCAACGTCATCTCACTAAGATCCTGTACAGAGGCAGCAAAAACATTACCAGGCTGCTGAAAGGTTCCCGCTGAAAATGTGTTGCTGGTTAAAGCACAGCAGGTTAGGCAGCATCCAAGAAATAGAAAATTCTACGTTTCGGGCATAAGCCCTTCATCAAGAAGGCTTATGCCCGAAACGTCGAATTTCCTATTCCTTGGATGCTGCCTAACCTGCTGTGCTTTAACCAGCAATACATTTTCAGTTGTGATCTCCAGCATCTGCAGACCTCACTTTTTACCCTTTGCTGAAAGGTTCCCATCCAGTTTAGAGCAGTCTCAGCTCTCTAGGGTAATACACAGCATTGTTTAAAATCATTGTCCTTCTCTACTCAACATGCATAACGGGAGATCTAGAGAAAATCTCACAATAATGCTTGCGAAGAGCATGAATAACGTGGCGAGATGGCCTCTAACATTAATTTTATTTAGAATCTGACCATTGGGGAGGTGCCAGAGTGCTGGAGAACGATTAATACGGTCCCACTTCACAGTAATCATGATTTGGAAATGCTGGTGTTGGACTGGGGTGTCCAAAGTTAAAAATCACACAACACCAGGTTATAGTCCAACAGGTTTAATTGGAAGCACACTAGCTTTCGGAGCGCCACTCCTTCATCAGGTGATTGTGGAGGACAAAATTGTTAGGCACAGAATTTATAGCAAAAAATTACAGTATGATGTAACTGAAGCTGCACATTAAAAATTACCTTGATTGTCTGTTGAGTCTTTCATCTGTTCGAATACCATGATAGTTTAGCTTCTTCCGTGTGTAAATCAAAAAATCATTTTTTAAAAGTTGCATTCTCAGGTTAACTGCAACAATTGGGTTAGTTACACAATATGTCGAAGGTGTTAGCGCGCTGTGTTCTCTGTCTATGCCATGCTTTTAGATCGATTCTAACCTAAATCGTCAAATAACAGAGTTTTACTGTATTCCTGCAGTTTTTGAGCAAAGTACAATGCAACTCTGCAAGTACAAATTCACCCCACAAAATATTTGTGTGCATGTGGGTCTTTGTCTGTCTGTGTGTGGTGTTTTTGTCTTGGTTGGGGGTTGTGAGTATGAGAGGGAGTGGATATGTGTGTGTAGTGATGTAGGGTGTTTTAAGTCTGTGAGGGGGTGCATGTGTGAGCGTGGGAGTGTGTGTGTGTCTGGGGTGGGGGTTTGCGAGTGTCTGTGAGAGACAGGGTATATGTGCCTGCATGAGTGTAGAGTGGTCTAAGTCTCTGAGAGCATCCATGTGTGAGTATGGGAGTGTGTGTGTCTGTAAGGTTGTGTGCGAGTGTCAGTGTGCGTGTTTGTGTATATGTGTGTCCAAGTGTATGTGTGTGTACAGGAGTGACTGTGTGTGTGTGTGTGTGTGTGTGTGTGTGTGTGTGTGTGTATAGTGCAATGGTGGTCACCTGTAGTATGATGAACCCAAGGACCCGGTTGAGGCCCTCACTATGGGTACTGAACTTAGCTATCAGCCCCTTTTTGGCCACTTTTCGCTATTGCCTGTCCCGAAGTCTGCCTTGGAGGATGGTCACCCGAAGGTCCGAGGTCGAATGTCCTGTACCACAGAAGTGTCCCCAATTGGGAGACAACACTTCTGTCTGTTGATTGTTGTGTGGTGCCCATTCATCCTTTGTCGTAGCCTTTGCTCGGTTTCCCCAATGTACCATGCCTCCGGGCGCCCTTGCCTGCAACGTATAAGATAGACAATGTTGGCTGAGTCACATGAGTACCTGCCACGTACATAGTGGGAGGTGTCCTCAAATGTAATGGTAATACCCATGTCCACACTCTGACACGTTTCGCAGCGCCTACCGTGACAGGGTTGTATGAAGTTGTCCTGAGAGCTGGGCAGCTTGCTACGAACAATGATCTGTTTGAGGTTTGGCGGTTGTTTAAATGGAAGTAGTGGAGGTGTGGGGAAGGTCTTGGCGAGGTGCTCAACCTCATTGATAATGTGTTGCAGGTCACGAAGAACATGGCATAGTTTTTCAGCTCCTGGGAAGTACCGAACAACGAAGGGTACCCTGTCGGTGGCCCCAGCAAAGTACCACAATGACTTCCTTAGGAGATAGACATGTGCTGCAACCGACAGGGTACCCTTCGTTGTTCAGTACTTCCCAGGAGCTGAAAAACTGCACCATGTACTTGGTGACCTGCAACTCAATATCAATGAGGATGAGCACCCCGACAAGACCTTCCCATACCTCCACTGCTTGCCATTAAACAACCGCCAAACCTCAAACAGATCATTGTTCAGAGCACATTGCGCGTCTCTCAGGACAATTCCATACAACCCTGTCAAGGTAGGCGCTGCAAGATGTGTCAGAGTGCGGAGATGGATACCACCATTACACATGGGGATACCTCCCACTATGTACGTGGCAGGTTCTCATGAGACTCAGCCAACGTTGTGTATCATATACGTAGCAGGCAAGTATGCCCTGAATCATGGCATATTGGGGAAACCGAACAAAGGCCACGGCAATGGATGAATTGTCACCGCACAACAATCAACAGACAGGAGTGTTGCCTCGCAGTTGGGTAACACTTCAGTGGTCCAGGGCATTTGACCTCAGACCTTCAGTTGACCATCCTCCAAGCCGAACTTCGGGACAGGCAACAGGGAAAAGTGGCCGAGCAGAGGCTGATAGTTAAGTTCCATATCTATAACGAGGGCCTCAACCGGCACCTTAGGTTCATGTCATACTACAGGTGACGACTATTGCACTATATACACGTCTACACACACACACACTACACAAACACAGAGCCACTCCTATATACATATATACACACGGAAGGCACATACACTCTTAAAGACACATACCCTCCCACACTCACTCATGCATCCTCTCAGAGACATAGGCCCCTCTACACTCATGCGCACACATATACCCTCTCTCTCACAGACACACACAACCCCCCAGCCCAGACACACACACACACACACACACACACACACTCCCACACTCACACCTACACCCCTCACAGACTTAAGGCACTCTACACTCACTACACACATATACACTCTCTCTCACACTCACAACCTCCAACCCAGACAGACACACAAACAGACTGACACAAAGATCCACAAGCACACATATATTTTGTGGGGTGAATTTGTAATTGCAGAGTACATTATACTTTGCTCAATAACTGCATGAATTAATGTAAAACTCTGTTATCTCACTTTTTAGATTAGAATCATCTAAACATCATGGCATAGACAGAGCGCTAACACCTTCGACATATTGTCTAGCTAACACCAATTGTTACATTTAACCTGAGGAAGCAACTTTTTTTTAAAAAAAAGTTGTTTTTGATTTACACACGAAAGAAGTGAAACTATCATGGTATTCGAACAGATGAAAGACTCAATACATGGTCAAGGTAATTTTCAATGTATAATTTCAGTTACATCACACTGTAAATGTTTGCTATAAATTCTGTGCCTTACAGTTGTGTCCTCCACAATCATCTGATGAAGGAGCGACGCTCCAATAGCTAATGTGCTTCCAGTTAAACCTGTTGGATTATAACCTGGTGTTGTGTGATTTATAACTTCACAGTATGGGTGGTAGAGATAGACCAGGGAAGTATAGTTGAACGAGTATTAATTCACAGTTAAGGAAACTACTGGAGAAAACACAGAAGGGTAAAATTGAACTCCAATCAGAGAAGCAAGATCGGATCAGGGATAATCATCATGATTTTATCAGAAGGAAGTCAAATCTAATGAATTTGATTGAATTAGTTTGAGGAGGTCGCTTATTTAGTATTGCAGCAAGTCCTTTGGCAAAGTCCCATATGGGAAACTTTAAAATAAAGTAAAATCTCATGGAATCAAGGATAACGTGACAAGTTACAACGAAAAGCTTCTTAGTGTCAGGGGTCAGAGGGTGGTGGGATAAGGCTGTTTGTGTGACTGGAGACCAGTGTCCCCTGGTGTACCACAGGGATAAGTGCTGTGTCCCTTATTATTTGTGGTTTTCATAAATGGTGCAGATGTGAATGAAGGGGTTGGGTGAAAGGGGTGGGGATTGTGATAAGCAAGTTTGTGTTTGCCAGGTTGATTGGCAATGAGGAGAAAGGTCTTATGTTACAGAAAGTTACAGATGGAATGGTCAGATGGTCAGATCAATGGCAGATGGAACGTAACCCTGATAAATATGAGGTGATGCACAGTGGAAGAAGGAACCAGACAGGGGAGTAATCAATGAATGGCACATTGGGAAGCTCAGTTCGTTCTTCTCCACACATCACTGAATGGGACTGAGCAGGGTAATGGACTAGCTAAGAACTGGACCTTGGATGTAGCGTTAATCAATCGGGGTGTAGATTATAAGAAATATACACAGCATTGGTTAGGCCAAGATGGAGTACTGTATGTAGCTCTGGAAGCCACTTAAAAGGAAGGGTATGGTTGTACTGGATGGTATGCAGAGGAGATTCACCAGGATGTTCCCTGGGATGGAGCACTTCGCTATGGAGAGAAACTGGATAAGCTCGGGTTGTTTACATTGGAGCAGAGAAGGCTGAGGGGGATGTGATTCAGAAGGCAACGATTATGAAAAGCATGGACGTGGGTGGATAAACAGCAGCTGTTCCTTTTAGTCAGAGAGTTGAGAACAAGCGAGAACACTTTTAAAGTGAAGGGTTTGAGAATTAGAGAGAATTTGTGGTTTGTTCATTGCCCAGAAGCTGTTAGGGTCTGGAATTCACTTCCTGAGAGCGGAGGTATCACAGGTAGCCTCATAACCATCAAAAAGTACTTGGACGAGCACTTGGAAGTGTCATAACATTTCCTGCTATGGGCCTGTTGTTTCAAAGTGGGACTAATATAGGTTGTGCTGTATTTCTGTTGGTCTATGCTCCTGTGAGTATATGGTGTGGAAGGTAAATTATTGAGGAGCAAAAGGCAGGAATTGATGGGTTTCTGAAGAGTATATTCACAAAGTTTATAAGAGTGAACTGTAATAGCTCGTCAAATCATGTCAATGTGAGAAGTATGAGAAAACAAGTGCAGCTTCCTTACAATCTGAAACCAGAGAATGGAGAATGGGTAACGGAAATGGCAGAACAATGAAACAGCTACTTCAGGTCTGTCTTCACAGAACTTTCAAACAATACGAGGAAAACCAAGTCGGGTGTGGCAAAAGGGTTCGAGTACATGAAGCATAGAACATAGTAAATAAAAGATTTAGGAGAAATTATTGGGACTGAAAATAATGGTCACAGACAACGGTAACACGGATTTATGAAATGGGGATTATGTTTGAGAAACGTTCTGGGAGACAAGTACTTGGATTTTCAGGAAAGTTTTGGTAAAGCTAGTTTGCAAAATAAAATCTGAGTAAATTGGGGCGAATATATGACCATGTTTCCAGAATGGGATAGCTGGCAGGAAGAAGTAAATAGAAATAAATAGGCTCGTCAAACAACAGCCTGACATTGTCTGTAAGATATGATTCTGTGAGTATGACTATATCCCAGACAACCCATCACCTTCCCGGATATCTCCTGTCTCACCAGCAGAACAGACAGAGAACAGCCAGGGAATTCCTAGAGGCATGGCACTCATCCACAGACACAATCAATGAGCACATCGACCTGGACCCAATATACCAGCCACTGCAGCGGACAGCTGGAACTGACAACCAGAAGCGGCAGAGACAAACCATTACAAATGCCGGAGGAAACATCACAGAAGCGCTTCACAGGAGGCTCCCTAGCACTGACGATGTCACCTAGAAAGGGGATGAAACATCTGCAACACAAATTCCCAGCTCGGCGAATAGAACCACAACAACAGGCACCCGAGCTATAAATCTTCTCACAAACTTTGAATTAGTAATTATTAGTAGTTATTAGAATTAGTAACAGATACAACAGAAGTGATGGCGGAGTGGGATACAATTGGAAGGGAATCGCTCTGGGAGTCGTCAACAGTGACTCTGTATCCCATGAAGTCTCATGGCGTTAGTTTACACATGGGAAAGAAAACCTCCTGCTGATTACCATGTACCAGTCTCTCTTAACTGATGTATCAGTACTCCTCCATGCTGACCAACACTTGGAGGAAGCCCTGAGCGTGGCAAGGACACAAAGTTGTACTCTGGGTGGGGGATTTCAATGTCCACCACCAAGTGTGGCTCAGCTGCAGCATTACAGATCGAACTGGTCGGGTTCTAAAGAACATAACTGCTAGACTGGGTCTGCCGCAGTTGGTGAAGGAACTAACGAGACATATTTGATTTCATTCGTCCTAATCTGCCAGTTGCAGAAGTATCTCTCCATGACAGTATCTGTAAGAGTGACCATCGCATAGTCACTATGGAGACAAAGTCACACCTTCACATTGAGAATAGCTTCCATCATATTGGGTGGCACTATCACTGTACTAAATGGGACAAACTTCGAACAGATCTAGCAGTTCAATCCTGTGTTTTCATATGGTGTTGTGAGTCGTCAATAGCAGCAGAATTGGACTCCCGCACAATCTCATGGCCTGGCATATCCCCCTTGCAACAATTACTATCAAGCCAGAAAATAGACTCTGATTCAATGGAGTGTGCAGGAGCAGCACCAGCCATTCCTGAAAATGAGGTGACAACCTGACGAAACCACCAAACAGGATAACATGTGGCCAAACAGCATAATCAGTATGTAAGAGACAGAGCTATGTGATCCCAAAAGCAACGGATCAGATCTCAGTTCTGCAGTTCTTCCACATCTCGTGGAGAAATGATAGGGACAATTAAACAAGTCATTGGAGAAGGAGATTCCACAAATATCTCCATCATTAATGATGCAATATCCTAGCTCTTCATTGCAAAAGATAAGGTTGATGCATACTCAACAATCTTCAGTAAGAAATGCTGAGCGCATGATCCATCTTGGCCTCCTTCAGTGGTCCTCTGTAATTCAGTTACCAGTCATCAGCAATTCCATTTAATCCATGCAATATCCAGAAACGGTTGTAGACACTGGATACTTCAAAGGGTACATACCCTGACTACATTCTGGCAATAGCACTGAAAACATGTGCTCTAGAACTTGCCACTTCCCTAGCCAAGCAGTTGCCATACAGTTACAACAACGACATTTACCCGATTGTATGGAAAAGTACCCAAGTATCTGCTATACATAAAGAGCAGAACAAATCCAATCCGGCCAATTACCACCCCATCAGTCTACTATCTATCATGGAAGGTGTTAGTGCTTTTAAGCAGCACCTGCTCAGCAATACCCTGGTCAATGACGCCAGTTTGGACTCTACCAGAGCCGCTCAGCTTCTGACCTCATTCCCACAAACATGGACAAAAGCGCTGAATTCCAGAGGTGGGGTGAGAGTGACAGGGCTTTAAATCAAAGCTGCCTTCGACCAAGTGTGGCATCAAGTGACCTTAGCAAAACTGGAATCAATGGGTATCCGGGTTAAACTCCCCGCTCGTTAGAATCGTACCTGACACATAGGAAGATGGTCATGGCTGATGAAGGTCAGTCAACTCAGCTCGAGGACAAGTTTATAGGAATCACTAGAGCAGCGGCTTAGGCCGAAGCATCTTCAGGTCTGCTTCATCAATGGCTTGCCTCTATTATAATGTCAGAAGTGGGGATGTTCGCCAATGATATCACGATGTTCAGCAACATTTGTGGCTCCTCAGAACTGAAGTAATCCATGTCCAAATGAGACAAGGTTTGGACAGTATCCAGGCTGACAAGTGGCAAGTAATATTCAGGCCACACAAATGCCAGACGGTGACCATCACCACTAAAATACAATCTAACCTGCCCCATGGCATTCAATGGTGCTACCATCACTGAATCCCCCAGTATCAAAATCCTGGGGGATAATCATTGCTCAGAAACTCACTGGACTCGCCCAAATAAACACAATAACGACAAGAGCAGGTGAGAAGCAAGGAATACTGCGGCGAGTAACTCACATCCTGACTTCCAAAAGCCTGTCCATTATCTACAATGCATAAGTCAGAAGTGTGATAGAGTACTCCCTATTTTCCTGGATGATTGCAGACCCAACAACACTCAAGAAGCTTGATACCATTCTGGGCATAACAGCCAGTTTGAGTGTCGTTTCATCCACAATACTCCACCATCAACGCTCAGCAGCAGCAGTGTTTTACAATCTGCGCTGAAATGGTCCACCAAAGATCCTCAGACACCCTCTTCCCAACTCACGACCACGTCTATCCAAAAGGACAAGGGCAGCAGATGTATGGGAACACCACCATCTTCAGGTTCCCCTCCAAGCCATTCACCATCTTGATTTGGAAATATATCACCTTCCCTTCACTGCAACTGGGTCAGAATCCTGGGATTCCCTCCCAAATGGCATTGAGGGATAGGTGGACTGCAGCAACCCAACAAGGCAGATCATCACCACCTGCTCAAGGGCGACTAGGGATGGGCAATAAATGCCGGCCCAGCCAGTGACACCCAGATTCACGAAATAAATAAATCAGAAAAATAAAATGAACACAGGAAGGTTACTGAGGTATCGCAGGGATCGGTGTTCGGGCCCCACTGTTCACAAAACTCATTAAGCATTTGGCTGTGGGTATTAAATCCCAGCCTTCTAACAGCACTAAAGGATGTGGGATTGTGAGAGGGTGAGGAGGTTGTAAGAAAAGCTCCAGGTGACTGAGACAAGTGGAGTGAATGGGCAAATACGTTGCAGATGGAGAGTAAGGTGGGTAGAGGTGACGGTGTGCCCTTTGGTGGGAACAAGCGATTGGCAGCCTATGTTTGAACCATGTTGATCTACAAAGCGAAGTATATTCCTTTTTTTGTTTCCTTCTGAGCGGTCCTCCAAGGTCCCTGCTGCACAGTGAGGTCTCAACCCAGAGGTCAGTTGACCAGTGTACACAGACCCTCCAAGGGGGGAGTTGTAATATGGAAAATGATCTGAATCTCCCTGTACACCAGTCACTGAAAATAATATTGCAGGAACAGAAAGTAGTTAGGAAGGTAACTGGTGCATTGACCTTCATTTCAGGTGGATTTGAGTCCAGCAAAAAGGGTCTCTTACTGGAGCTGTACAGGACCTTGTTGGGACCCCATCTCGAACATTGTGCAGTATTGTGTGCAGTTTTGGTCTCCTTACCTAATAAAGGACAAATCTGACATTGAGGGAATGCAGTGAAGGATGGCCAGACTGATCTCTGGGATGACAGGATTGTTGTGGGAGCAGAGTTTGGGGCAACTGGGCCTGTATTCCATGGGCTTTAGGAAAATGAGTGGAGATCTCAGTAACATATATAACACTCGGACAGGGTGAGACAGATTGGAAGCAGGAATGATAATTCCCCTGACTGGTATGTCTAAAACAAGGGGCCAAAGTATTAGATACAGGCAGGACATTCTGCATTGAGATGAGAATAAATGTCTGCACTCAGGCACTGGTGACACTGGGGAATTCGCTCACACCTGGTAGCCAAGACACTGTATATAAATAAGGATTTAGAGACAGGAAAGGGATGGTGGGAGAGCAGGAGTACGGTGTGGAAATAAACGGCCAGCCATCGTTAGGCTGAATTGGGTAGCAAACTTGATGGACCAAAGGGAGTACTGCATTTCCTATTTTATAGCTCTCCAAGGTTACTCACATTAATGGGTATATTCATAGTGTGGGATAAGTGCATTGAGGAGATGTTTGAACATGACCTAGCATGGGGGAGGCTCAATGTGTTTTACAACCTCCTCCTTTACCGGTGTTTCTGTGTAGTCTGTGGGAAAGTTGTCACAAACTCTCAGATGTTAGAAAGAACGTGTCTGCAATATCGACAGGATTGTGTTTACCGTTCCTTTTTCCGTTACCGAGGCTGGTGCCGGGTGCTCTGTCTCGTTTTATCCTTTAAGAGCTTGGAGCAGTTTGAAACAATAGATTATTTTGCTTGGCCGACTCAGAGACCATTGAAACGTTTATCATATATCGGTGTGTCTGGAGTCATGTTTAGGACAGACCAGGAAAGCACGGGAGATTCACTTCCTGAAAGTCCATTGGGGAAGCAAATTCATGTTTACAATCGATATTGGCTTCAAGGTCATATTACTGACACCAGATTTTGCATCTTAATATTTTATTAATTATTTTAAACATCCACCCGCTGCCAGACCATTAGCCTGATCTGGATTAGTAATCCAATGACATTTCCATAACAGCCCCATCTCTACATGGGGGCATATCAGAGACAACACTGAGCTAGTTATTTCTGTGCTGCTTGACAGCTCTGTCAAAAAGAACTCCCACCAACATGACTATCGTGACTGTCCCGAGGGAATGGTAATCGGTCAGATTGTAATTATTCCCCTCTTAGGGGACCGGACATAGCTGTGTAATTGTCCACATTGCCAGGGAGATGTCAGAGATGGAGCTGGAATGAAGCAGCTTCCCCAAGGACACGGCTTGTTGTGCAGCACAAGTCTTCAGTCTGATCGCAGGAATGGGGTCAGGTCCCATTGGCTGTTTCTTCATGTCATGTTCAGCGAATCAGATTGATTAAAGACTGGCAACTGTGGTTCTGTGGGCATCATGGCGAGAGTGAGGTGGATCATCGACTCAACACCTCTGGCTGAGGATGGCACAGATACTACATCCTTGTCTTTTACACTGATATGAAGGTCTGTTCCATTATCTAGGATGGGGATGTTTGTAGATCCCTTTCCTCCAGTCATTTGTTTAATCATCCATCACCATTTATGACTGAATGTGGCAGGACTGCGGAGCTTTGATCAGATCGGTTGCTCAAGTGCGGTAACATTAATTGGTTAGCATAAATAGACAATAGACAATAGGTGCGGGTGTAGGCTAATCTGCCCTTCGAGCCTGCACTACCATTTAATATGATCATGGCTGATCATCCTTAATCAACATCCTGTTCCTGCCTTATCTCAATAACCCTTGATTCCATAATCGCTGAGAGCTCTCTCCAACTCTTTCTTAAATGAATCCAAAGACTGGACCTCCACTGCCCTCTGAGGCAGAGCATTCCACACAGCCACTACTCTCTGGGTGAAGAAGTTTCTCCTCATCTCTGTCATAAATGGTCTACCCCATATTTTTAAGCTGTGTCCTCTGCTAAAGCACTCACCCATCAGCAGAAACATGTTTTCTGCCTCGAGTGTCCAATTCTTTAATAATCTTATATGTCTCCATCAAATCCCCTCTCAGTCTTCTAAACTCAAGGGTATACAAGCCCAGTCGCTCCAGTCTTTCAGTGTAAGGTAACCCGCCATCTCAGGAATTGACCTCATCAACCTACGCTGCACTCCGTCAATAGCCAGAATGTCTTTTCCCAAATTTGGAGACCAGAATTGCACACAGTACTCCAGGTGTGGTCTCACCAGGGCCCTGTACAGCTGCAGAAGAACGTCTTTGCTTCTATACTCAATCCCTCTTGACATGAAGGCCAGCATGCTATTCGCCTTCTTCACTACCTGCTGAACCTGCATGCATACCATCATTGACTGGTGTACAAGAACACCCAGATCTTTCTGTACTGCCTAAATTGATTCCTTTTAGATAGCAATCTGCCTTCCTGTTCTTGCCACCAAAGTGGATAACCATACATTTATTCACATTAAACTGCATCTGCCATGCATCTGACCACTCACCTAACTTGTCCAGGTCACCCTGTAATCTCCTAATATCCTCATCACATTTCACCCTGCCACCCAGCTGAGTATCATCTGCAAATTTGTTAATGTTATTGCTAATACCATCTTCTATATCATTAACATATATTGTAAAATGCTGCGGTCCCAGTTCTGATCCCTGTGGGACCCCCCTGGTCACTGCCTGATATTCTGAAATGGAGCCGTTTATCACTACTCTTTGTTTCCTATCAGCCAATCAACTTTCAATCCAAGTTAGTACTTTGCCCCCAATACCATGCACCCTAAGTGTGCTCACTAACCTCCTATGTGGGACTTTATCAAAAGGTTTCTGAAAGTCCAGGTACACTACATCTACTGGATCTCCCTCGTCCATCTTCAGAGTTACATCCTCAAAAAATTCCAGAAGATTAGTCAAGCATGATTTCCCCTTCATAAATCCATGCTGACTCTCCTATCCTGTTACTACTATGCAGATGTGTCGTAATTTCATCCTTTATAGTAGACTCCAACATCTTTCCCACGACTGAGGTCAGGCTAACTGGTCTATAATTTCCTGCTTTCTCTCTCCCACCTTTATTAAAAAGTGGCACAACCTTAGCCACCCTCCAATCCTCAGGAAACGATCCTGAATCTATCGATCTCTGGAAAATAATCACCAACGCATCCACGATTTCTCGAGCCACGTCCTTCAGTACCCTGGGATGTAAACCATCAGGCCCCGGGGACTTATCAACCTTCCGACCTAACAGTCTATCCAACACCAATTCCTGGCAAATATAAATTCCCTTCAGTTCAGGTTCTTCGGCCACTGTTCTCTCAGGGAGATTGCTTATGTCTTCCCCAGTGAACACAGATCTGAAGTACCAATTCAATTATTCTGCCATTTCTTTGTTCCCCGTAATATTTCCCCTCTTTCTGTCTTCAAGGGCCCAATTTTAGACTTAGCCATTTTTTTGCCTTTCACATAACTAAAAAAAACGTTTACTATCCTCCTTTATATGATTAGCCATCTTAAATTAGTACCTATTTTGTTCTCTGCGTATTTCCTTCTTGGTAATCCTCTGTTGCTCTTTCCAGTCCCCCGTTTTCCCATTTATCTTTGCTATGTTATACTTTTTCTCTTTTAACTTTATATGATTCTTAACTTACCTCGTCAGCCACAGCCACCCAAGCCTCCTCCTAGGATCTTTCTTCCTTTTTGGAATGAACTGCAACTTCTGCATTATGCACAGAAATATCCGCCATTGTTCCTCCACTGTCATCCCTGCTAAGGTATTGCACCATTGAACTTTGGCCTGCTCCTCCCTCATAGCTCAATAGGTCCCTTTATTAAACTGAAAAATTATCACTTCCGATTGTACCCTCTCCCTCTCCCTCTCAAATTGCAGATTGTATTATGGTCACTACTTCCCAATGGCTCCTTCACTTCGAGGTCCCTGACCAATTCTGGTTCGTTACACAATACCAGATCCAGAATTGCCTTCTCCCAGGTCGGCTCCAGCACCAGCCGTTCTAAGAATCCATCTCTGAGGCACTCCATAAAGTCTCTTTCTTGCAGTTCAATACCATCCTGATTCTCCCAGTCTACCTGATGTTGATATCCCCCATAACTTATCTAGCAACATATTTGCGACAGGCCAATTTCAGCTCGTGATTTAACTTACTTCCGACATCCAGACTCCTGTTTGGGGGCGTGTAGATAACTCGCAAGAGGGTATTTTTCCCCTTAGTATTTCTGAGCTCAATCCACACTGACTCTACATCCCCTCATTCTATGTCCCCCCGTGCAAGGGACTGCATATCATCCCTTACCAACATGGCCAGCCCACCCCCTCTGCCCGTCATTCTGTCCTGGCAATAGCACATGTAGACTTGAGTGTTAATTTCCCAAGCCCTGTCCAGTTGAAGCCACGTCTCAGTTATCCCCACAATACCGTATCTGTAAATTTCCAAAAGAGCCTCAAGCTCATCCATCTTATTTCTAATGCTTCATACATTCATATATGGTATTTTTAATTTGTTACTGCCCTGACCCTTCCCATCAACTCCTATTTCACTCAACCTTACAGCAGGATCTCTTTCTGAGTTTCCTGCCTCATTGATAAAGTTGACTTTCTTGACTTTCCTTGTTCTAACTTTCCCTCCAATTTCCTTCTTAAACATCCAGTTTGTCCCCTCCCCACAAACCCCCCCCCAACCCCCGCTTCTTAGTTTAAACATAGCTGAGTTACAGTAGCAGACCTGCCAGCCAGAATGCTGGTCCATAACCTATGATGGTGCAAATCGTCTCTCTTGTAGAATTTATGCTTCCCGCAAAATATACCCCAGTGATCCAAGAATTTAAATCCTTGCTTCCTGCAGCAGCTCCCCAGCCACACGTTCAAGTCCATTATATCCCTGTTTCTGGCCACACCAGCCCTAGGAACTGGAAGCAAACCGGAGATAACCACCTTGGACGTCCTGCTTTTCAGCCTTCTTCCTTGTTCTCTGAAGTCCCGCTGTAGTATGTTCCTCCTCTTCTTCCCGACATCATTTGTGCCTTCTTTGAGAAGGTGACCAAGGAAGTGGATGAGGGTAAAGCAGTAGATGTTGTGTATATGGATTTTAGTAAGGCGTTCGATAAGGTTCCCCATGGTAGGCTAATGCTAAAACTTCGGAGGTATGGCATTGAGGATACATTAGAGGTTTGGATTAGGAATTGGCTGGCTGGAAGGAGACAGAGGGTAGTAGTTGATGGATTATCTTCATCTTGGAGCGCAGTTACTAGCGGTGTACCACAAGGATCTGTTTTGGGACCATTGCTTTTTGTTATCTTTATAAATGATCTAGAGGAAGGACTTGAAAGCTGGGTAAGCAAGTTTGCGGATGACACGAAAGTCGGTGGAGTTGTGGATAGTGAGGAAGGAAGTGGTAGGTTACAGCGGGATATAGATAAGTTGCAGAGCTGGGCGGAAATGTGGCAAATGGAATTCAATGTAGCTAAGTGCGAAGTCGTTCACTTTGGTAGGAATAACAAGATGATGGATTACTGGGCTAATGGTAGGCTACTTGGTAGTGTGGATGAGCAGAGGGATCTTGGTGTCCATGTACACAGATCTCTGAAAGTTGCCACCCAGGTAAATAGTGCTGTGAGGAAGGCATATGGTGTACTGGGCTTTATTGGCAGAGGAATTGAGTTCCGGAGTCCTGAGGTCATGTTGCAGTTGTATAAGACTCTGGTGCGGCCTCATCTGGAGTATTGTGTGCAGTTTTGGTCGCCATACTATAGGAAGGATGTGGAAGCTTTAGAACGAGTGCAGAGGAGGTTTACCAGGATGTTGCCTGGAATGGTAGGAAAATCTTATGAGGAAAGGCTGAGGCACTTGGGGCTGTTCTCATTGGAGAAGAGAAGGTTTAGGGGAGATCTGATAGAAGTGTATAAGATGATTAGGGGTTTAGATAGGGTAGATACTAAGAACCTTTTACCGCTAATGGAGTCAGGTGTTACTAGGGGACATAGCTTTAAATTAAGGGGTGGTAGGTATAGGACAGATGTTAGGGGTAGATTCTTCACACAGCGGGTTGTGAGTTCATGGAATGCCCTGCCCGTATCAGTGGTGAACTCTCCTTCTTTATGGTCATTTAAGCGGGCATTGGATAGGCATTTGGAAGTTATTGGGCTAGTATAGGTTAGGTAGGATTCGGTCGGCGCAACATCGAGGGCCGAAGGGCCTGTACTGCGCTGTATCCTTCTATGTTCTATGTTCTATATACCACCACCTCTGGCTCTTCACCTTCGCCCTGGAGGATTTCTTGCACTCTGTTTGTGATGTCTTTAACCCTGGCACCAGGAAGGCAACACACCATCCTTAAGTCCCGTCTGCTGCCACAGAAACCCCGGTCAGTTCCTCTCACTATGGAGTCCCCTATTACCACGGCTCTGTGTGACTCTTCTGCTCTGCCTCCATGCCAACTTTTGATTGACAGACCTGGCCGCCTCGTGGACTGGCAGTGTCATCTGTCTCTACTGTTTCCAAAAGTTTCAACTTGTTCCTGACAGGTACTTCCCCCGGGGTCTCTTGCACCCGTCTCCCCTCTGCCTTACTCATTGTCTGCTCTCCTTTGCTCTCTTCTGGTACGATTAGCGTAATAACCTCGCCGAAGGTCTTGTCCAGAAAGATCTCCTTCTCTCGGATGAGCCTAAGGTCCTCGAGTTCTTTCGTCAGTGCTGCAATATGCTCTGTCAGTAGCTGAACGTGCACACACTTTCCACACTTATACAAGCCAGACACACCAGAGTCGTTGACCTCCCACATCAAGAACGTAGCAAACTGAACCAGCTTGGCAGTCATGTCTTCACCCTCTTCAACTGTGGCTTAATCACTTCCACTTAAATAGCAATCACTTACCTTCCCGGCCGGCTTTGCGCTCCGACTTCACTTCCGCCCAGCTCCTGCCTCTCTCTGATGCGAAAAGCAGGTTTAGGTTCACGTGGTTCTGACCCTGACATGTTCACCCACAGTCATTACTGATATATAGATCGTGTTGATTGTAATGGCAGACTGAGGAGATTATCCCTGGGTAAAATATAAAAGGTGGTGCTTGAATGGTATTCTGCTTCTCGTGCTGCTATGGTCTCCAGCACTACGTGAATATGCAGTTTTGAGCTGCAATATCTGAAATGCAATTCTGCTCTCTGTCCCCTAGTTCACATTGAGACTCATTCACCCATCAGCCCTGTACTCAGTGACCTACTCTGGTTTCTGATGTGGAAATACTTGCATTTTAATATTCTCATTCTGCTGAGGTCATGTTTCCAATCTGACCCATTCCGTAAGAACATTTAACTGATTTTAATTCAATTGTTAAATTCACCTGAATCTTTTCCCTTGAGTAATCCCATCTGCTGTGTTTAAGTTGAATGTGTTTCCCTCTGTTTCTCTCCCTGACAATGAATAAGAGCTCTGCAGTGTCAGGGATGCCAGCCTTATGTAGTTTCAGAGCCAATGAATTCACTAGATTCCCAATCATCTTCACCACATTGTATGTTTCCTCTTTTGCTTCGATGCCTTGTCACTCATGGCTGCCTTGTCCTCCCATGAATATGATTCAACTTTTTTGGGAGAATTTCTGATATCCTCCTAATTATCCAACATAAATTCCTGCTATTGTAGCTCCGTGGTCTTCCCTGCTTGGCTCCCTTTCCAATTAACTTTAGCCAGCTTCTCCCTCATATCTTTGTAGTGATATTGCTCAATTATAATCACATTACATCAAGAAGAGTGCAAGAGATATAAATCGAAATAAGGTGTTTTGAGAGATGGGACATAAAGAATAATTGGCAATTTTTTTGACTAGATACAAAGAGAGAGCAAGAGAGAGGATATAGATGGGGACATGTGAAAAATGAGTAAACTAGGTAATTGAAAGTAATAGATGCACATCCCTCAATGTTATGGCAATTCCTGTGTGCTCTGGTACTTTCTACAGTGCATTTATAACAGGGTAATGTGTTCAAATGGTGGGTATGATGCCAGAATTTTTATCTCCAATGATATGACAGACACTAGCTTTGGAATGCACCCAGCAGGCCAATATATTGAAGTCCCAGTAGAAAGGGGATTAATGGAAATAGGTTGGGACACCAGAAGAAAGAATGTACAACACACAACCTGATAAGAATGTGAAGTTAGAATAGAGAATTCCAGAAAAGGATGGAACACTGCGAGAAGGGGAACATGTCACATTACATGAGCATCAAATAATGTTTTATAAATTTTATACATCATGTGCATCATTTTTCAATAACTGTGTCTCCGTTGTTCATTTAGAATGTGTTGTGCACATATGAAAAATATCTGCACACACACATTGATTAAACAATGTATACAAAATCATTTTTCTTTCATTGTAATGGTCCTGTTGTCATGTTACCAGGATACATGAACATCAACTGGCCACCAAAATACATGACCCACTATCACTATATTCCATAATACAGACAGAGAAGGGCCTCACTTTGACTGGAACAACACACACACATATGAAGACAGGCAAGGACGTTCTCAGAGGAATGGCATTCTAACCAGTAGTCCATCAATAAATGCATCAATTTGGGTCCTATCTACCTTCTCTCCTAATAAAAAACCGGAAATGACATCACCCACCTTCGGGAAGAAAAACCCATAAATAGAGAGACAGGACATACCACCAGCGCTTCAGTGGAAACTCTCACTGATGATGTCACCTAATCATGGTGACGAAACATCTGAAAACAAATATTCATGCTCAGTGAGCTAACTTGCATACATATAAATTATTATTTTTCGTTAATTAGTGGAATTTAGGAGATCTCTGTCACCCACCTTTTAATAGATTATGATGCGAGGCGAACTTTTCTGGGTGTGTTGTTTTAATTAACAGAGGGGTTTGACATTGATGTCATAACAGTTTGGGGCCTTGCTGGGTACTTGGACAGACTTGAACAGATTTGTGGTACAAAAAGGTCCCAGCAGATTCCAAGACATTGCAATTAGTGACCTGGATCTTCAAATAAAACCGTTAGGAAAATTCATTTAATTTTGTTAACTTGTGGTTGGTAAAAGTAAAAATGAAAGAACTGTTTTTTTTAACATTACTAAAGAGGTTCCCAAATTTGCCAAGGAAGTTTACAAAGTCAGAGGAAGGAATATGTTTAGAATTAGCAAATAGGTTGGAATTGGGTTTAACCAGGGACAAAAGGAAAGCTGAAATTGTAACGGAGATGGTCAAGCATTTTGGTGTGTCAGAGAAATAGGCAACTGCAGTAGGGTTAGAAAGAAACTCAAATTGCAAATCTGGCAACTGGAGTTAGAAGGTGAAAATAGGGACGGAAACAGAGAGAGAACAAAGGGAAAGGGTAAGAGAGGAAAAGAGAGAGATAATTTGAATTTCGGAAGTTGGGAATTAGACAAGGAAGTTAAATGAACAGGATAGAGATGAAGGGATGTATACAGCTATGATAATATCTTGTCATATTTCGCTGAGAAAAATGTAAATATCTGTTTTTATTTCATTTGAAAAACAAAATGGCTCAGCAGATGGTGTGTCCAGGGAACTTGTGGATAATGCTCATTCAGACCATGCCGGTGGGCACAGGAGTGAGGTATTTGCAGCACTGGCAGATGAGGGGTCAAGAGATTAGTCAGATGTCAGACTGGCTATTTTGATTGGTTATGAATTGGTACTAGAAGAATATAGGCAGAGGTTCAGAAATATAGAGACGGAGCCAGGTCAGGCTTATGCTGAGTTTGAAAGAATTAAACACAGTCGTTTTGGTAGACAGGTGCGGAACTTAAAAATGGATAAGACCTGTGAGGCTCGAAGGGAGATTATTCTGCTGGAGGAGTTTAAAGACGCACTTCCAGAGATGGTAAAAAATCATGTGAATGAATAGAAATTTCAAGAAGTGAGAAGCGCGGCAGAAATAGCAGGTAAATATGCATTGGTGCATGAGATGAAATTTAGCTTCTGGGAGGATTTTCATCCTGTGAAGGATAGAAACTGGGAGAAGGAGATATCACACACTACAAAGCGAACAGTAGCGCACAATAGTTTACTATAGGTGAAAATAGAAGCCCAAGGGGGTTGAAAGGAGGTGAAAGGCCTATGGTGTTCTCACTATAAGGGAGTGAAACACATACCATTACAGTCCACATGTTTTAAGAAAGGCATTGGGAAAAGAAGCTTTCACTGCAGTAAGCTGGGACACACCGTGCTGGGGGTTGAAGGAAGATATTTTGGGAAAAGATGTGGTAGAAGAGGCTAAGCCAGTGGCATTAGTGAAACTGTTAAAGAAGACCCCAAGTCTCCAAGGAGCTGCAAGAGAGTGCACAGCCTAGGTACAGAGTCAGTGCCTGGTCTCTATAAAGAATTCGCCTCTATAGATAAAGTTTACTCAGAAGGTGGGGGTGGGGGGGGGCAGGAAGGTTCCAGGGGAGGACGATAAATTATAATTTTCTGAGATATGGGATCTGCGCAGTTGCTAATAGTTGAGAAGTGAGGTGCCAGAAAAGCACAATAGATCAGGCAGCATCTGAAAAACAGGACAATCTACATATCAGGTATAAACCCATCGTCAGGAATGTGGCAGGGGAACAAGGGAGCTGAAAGATAAATAGGAGGGTAGGAGCTGGACTCGCGGGAGGGTCACTGGGAGGGTGATAGGAAGATGTAGGTGGGAGTGATCGTGATATGTCGGAGGAGAGGGTGGAGTGAATAGGTGAGAAGGACGATGGATAATTAAGACAGTTCAAGAGGGCGGAATAATTTGAATGGTTGGATCTGGCATAAGGTTGTGGGAGGAGAGATTTGGAAATTGGTGAAGTCGATGTTGATGCGGTATAGTTTGAGGGGTCCAGATGTCCTTCCACCTATCCACTTCACCCTCCTCCCCTACCTATCACCATCACACCCCACCAGCATCTACTTATCGTCTTGCAAGCTACCTTCCACCCAGCTCCACCCCCACCCTCCTATTTATTTCTTAGACCCCTTTTCCCTCCCTTACCCCTCACTTATCTGATGAAGAACTTGTGCCTGAAACGTCAACTCTCCTGCCTAAGATACTGCCTGATTTGCTGTGCTTTTCCAGCCCCACACTATTCAACTCTAACCTCCACCGTTTACAGTCCTCACTTTCTCTCAGCCCCTAATAGCAAGAGATGGAAGGATTTTCGCTCTTTCTGACATGTTACTCAAGAGCGTGATAATTTGTGGAATTGGGACAGAAATTAAGGTTGGGGACAGGAACATCACATTGGAGTGCCAAATCAGGATTGGGGAAGTAACAGTGAGAGTGAGTGACAGAGTGTCAGTTCCAGGAATACAGTTTGTTCTTGTGAACGATTTAATAGGATCCAAGGTGGGAGAGACCTCTTATGGTGGAGAAGTCAAATGAAAGCTAGGGAACTGAGGAGTTAAAAGAAAGAGAGCCAGGAATTTTCCAGACTGTGTAGTAACAACCTCCCACTGTCATAAGTTACAGCAGGAAGGAAAAATGAAAGAAAAAGACAAAGGAGTTGATGTTCAGGTAACTGACACCATGTGTGATGTCACGGTGCAGGAAAACACCTGAACGTGGAGAAAAACGGTAGGTTAGTGCAGAAGGGAAATGGGCCAAAATGTACTAGATCGTTTGACTGGTAGCATACCGTGTTATGGGTAACACACAAACTAAATGCAGGTGGTCACCTAGGTGTAAGGAAGACTCAAGCTTAGGTGCAGAAGCATTTCTAGTGGCCTGGAATGCTCAAGGATGTAGTTAATTTTTGTTTTACATATCATACATGCCAAATGGTAGGTAGGTCACAGGCAATAAACAACCAGCATCTTTGTTGCCAATTCCTGCATTCGAAGAACCTTTCACGTGGGTTCTGATTAATTGTGGAGCTCCCCTTTCTAAAGTAAAAGTGGAAACCAACATTTGTTGACCATAATGGATGTGTCTACCAGATTTCCAGAGGCAATTCCATTATGGAGTGTTAAGGCAAAAAGGGAGGTAGAGGAGTTGGTAGCTTTCTTTACTCGCTGTGGCCTCCGCAGAGAGATTCCGTCAGACCAAGAGTCTCATTTTACCCCTCAGCTGTTTAAGGAAGTCATGGATAGCTTAGGCATACAGCACTTCAAATCAAGGGCGTCCCATCCTGAATCCCAGGGAACATTGAAAAGTTAGCATCAGACACTGAAGACCACGTTAGCAGCGTACTGTCAGGATTGGCCAAATGATTGGGATAAAGGTGTCCCAGTAAATTGCTTATCATCGAAGCTGCCCCAAATAAATCTAATCCGTTTACTTCCTTTGAGTTAATCTTCGTACATGAAGTGAAATCCTTTGAATTTAATTAAATCTAAATTGACTGGACCAAAGTCGGAGATCTCTCATTTGGATTATGTATGTAAGGTGAGGGAGAGATTAGACCGAGTAGGTGAGTGAGCTAAACAGCACCTGAAGAGGACACAGCATAGAGTGAAGCAGGTGGGGATGACGTATTAGTAGTTTAAATAATACTCAGGATACCAGAAGCCAACTGAATTAGAATACTGTTGTTTGGACAAATGGAAAGCAATCACATTATGAGAATTATTGTATCATGTGGAGTAAGTAAACTCGGCATTTTGAACACTAGAGAGAGAGCTACTGCCATCCAACAGCAGAGTAACTGCTGCAGAGCAGGAGTGCTAACTGGCCATCTCAAACACACTCTATCAAAGATACATGTTCATGACAAACCTACTTGCAGTAAAACAAAATGTGACCCAGGGAGATCAGCAGCTGGAAGAGTGAACACAGCGGGAAAAATAGAGAATGTGTGGTCTTGAGATTGTAATGTTTAATATGGGGGTTGGTGGAACAGCATATTTTTACAGAGTTGGAAACAGATAGTAAGTAGCTAAGAAAAGAGGGGCTTGTATTTGTGAATAGTTGTTGTTCAGTGTTCACTACTAAAGTTAAGAAACTAATTTGTGAATGTTTGTTTAAATTGTGGAATGTCGGAGATTTGTGTCGCTATTATTTTAACAGTTTACGAGGTGAGGCGAGCCTTTCTGGGTGTTTGGTTTTAATTAACAGAGGGGTTCGACTCCACCTTGTAAATGCCCATCAACGCTAACCCCATTTCCCTGCAGTTGGCCCATATCCTTCCAGTCCTTTCCTATCCACATATTTATCCAAATGCTTTTGAAATGTTGTTAATGTACCCCATCAACCACATCTGCTGGCAGCTCATCCACGTACCAGCCTCTGTGGAAAGAAGTGGCCCCTCAGGTTCCCTTTTATTCCTTCCCCTCTAACCTTAAACTGATCCTTTCTCATCCTCGATTCTCTACACCTTGGAAAAAGACTGAGAGCATTAACCCTATCCATACCCCTCATGATCTTATACAGCTCTATAAGGTCCCCCCTCAGTCTCCTGCACTCTATAGGAAAGGTCCTAGCTTGTCTAACCTCTCCCTATAACTCAGACCATTGGGTTCTGGCAACGTCCATGGGAATTTCTTCTGCACTCTTTCTAATTTCATAAAATGCTCCCTACAACAAAGTGATAAAAATTGAACAGAATACACCAAGTGCGGCCTTACCAAAGTCCTGTAACTGCAACATAACTGCAACATAAATTCCCAACTTCCATACTCAATGTCCAGCCTGATGAAGGTCAGTGTGCCAAATGCCTTCTTCACTGCCCTGTCTACCTGTGACTCCACTCTCAGAGAACCATGCTCCTGAACACCAAGGTCTCACTGCCCACTACACCCCTTAAGGCCCTCCCATTCGCCGTGCAACTCATACTTTGAGTTGAGTTTCCAAAATGCAAGACCTCACGTATCTATATTAAATTCCATTTGCCATTCTCGGCCCACTTCCCCGCCTGATTAAGGTCCTGCTGCAATTTCTGATAAACTTCCTCACTGATCATGTTAACTTATTTTAGTGTCATCTGTAAACTGACTAATCATGCCTTGTACATTCTCAACCAAATCATAGACCACAAACAGCAAATGACCCAGCCTCCAGTCTGACAAGCACCCTTCCACTAAACCATCTGCTTCCTACCATCAAGCCAACTGTGGATCCAATTGACCAGTTCCCCCAGCATTCCACGTGATGTAACTCTCCAGAGCAGCCTGCCATGTGGAACCTTATCAAAGGCCTTACTGATATCCATAGAGACTATGGTTACCGCTCAGCCCTCATCAACCTGCTTGGTCACTTCCTCAACGAACTCTAACAAATTTGGGTAGCATGATCTCCCACTACAAGTCAATGCTGACTGCTCCGAATCAAACCCTGTGTAAGTAATGGGTGCAGTCAATGGTATGTTGTCCTTCATTGTAAGATGATTCCAGTACATAAGTAAAGCCATCTTCCTGCTGTTGTAGGGCCTTGCTGAGAGCGTGGTTGGGACACTCTCTACGGATTTGATCTCCTTTGTAAGGAATGATCTCCTTACCACAGACACGCGTGATGGTATCACGAGGATAGAGTGAAGAAGCTGAGTGTTTAATCACTAGAGTTGTGAGAGAAGAAACGGTGACGATAAACACGAGGAGTGACAGCGATCACTTATTTCCAAAAGAGACATGGACAAGGTGAGAAATTCCAGACTTTACCCAGGATTGATTGGTTTGATTTATTGTCACGTGTACCTCAGTACAGTTAAACACTTTATTTATGAGCAGTGGAGGCAGATCATAGTAAGCATGGCCAGACAGATCATAGGGTGGAAATAGACTAGGACAGAGTAAGGCATACAGGTTACACTGAACAGGACGTGCACAATACAAGATCAACATGGACAAGATCAGCATTATTTGAATTTAGAGAGTCCATCCATCAGTCTAACGTGACTGTCCTAATAGGTTATATGCCTAAATTAACTCTCCCCACGTTATTGTGCAGTTGGCGGGTGAACCCGTACTGAACGTCATGTTGCTCACAATCCCCAACAGCAGCCACAATACCTTCCATCTGAAACAGGTAGCCATTCCCATCAGCTTCCACCCTACATAGAGAACACCAGGCTGTGTACCCTCTGTTCCACTTGGTCACCATGTTAGAGCATCAGTTAGGAGACAGCGAGGACTGTTGATGCTGAAGATCAGAGTAGACAGTGGTTTGCTGGAAAAGCACAGCAGGAGAATCGATGTTTCGAGCATAAGCCATTCGTCAGGAATCAGCATCAATTACCTCATTCTGCCCCTGTGTAAGGGCATTGAGGTGGGAATGGCCTCCTACTGATCCTGTGTAAGTGACTCAAGGGACTGACTGTCTTCTTCCTCGTCCGATTGGACAGGGCCAAGGGCCTGATTGGGTTACCCCTGGTTCCTGTATGACAGCTCGATGTGCTGACTAGTGTGATGATGCTGTAGCTTTAAGAGGTTATTTTGTTCTGGTTTCTTTTACGAGAGAGATTGAATGACCATTCCCAAGCTGGCTAGTTAGGACCACTTGAGTAAACAACTAGTGAGGCCTTAGGTTTATTTTAATGCAGATGGAATGGGTATGGGCAGGTCTCACAGATTAGGATTTCTGGGTTTTGCTTTCTCAGTAACGTCAGAAATTATTGGGTTCTCCACCGAATTGAAAGCTTTAGTGAATGACTCCTGGCTGCTACTCTCTATGAATTTTCTCTTGGTGCTGTTTTTAAATCCTGAATTGGAGAAATATTTGTGTCATTCAGTGTCTGAATATTCCTTTTTTTTCTAGTACTGAAACAATTCATTAGTAATAGTTCTTTAATCTGTTATTCTAAATTCTTCTTTCTTTGGTTTTATTTCATCTATCGTGTTTACATAAATGGTGTTATGGATTAGATTAGATTAGATCACTTACAATGTGGAAACAGGCCCTTCGGCCCAACAAGTCCACACCGACCCGCCGAAGCGCAACCCACCCATACCCCTACATTTATGCCTTACCTAACACTACGGCCAATTTAGCATGGCCAATTCACCTAACCCGCACATCTTTGGACTGTGGGAGTAAACCGGAACTCCCGGAGGAAACCCACGCAGACACGGGGAGAATTATGCTTCACACGGAGTTGTTTGACCCACCACATTGCATCTGGAACAGACACTTTATATTTTCTTTAAAATAAGAGAACATTAGAGTCTAGGCTACCACCTTCAAATATTGTTGAGGGGCTCTGGTGTGGCCCTTCACACTAAAATCCTTCTCTTCCTGAGTAATATGTTGGAGGCACTGAATGGGCTGTCCCTGTTCCTCTCCAGTAGTGTCAATGGGCTGAACGACTTCCTCATATTCCTGTCAAACCAATGTGAGGTGCGGAATGAACTCTTATTTTACTGTGGCAATGTGCAGTGTCAGACAGTCCTTTATATGAATGTTACGGACTCTTTAAAAGCACAAGCCTCAATGGAGTCCAGGTCTTGCTGCACTTGGACACAGTCCAGCTTAGAACCTGACAGGGGCGTCAAATTATTCTAAACAGTGTGGAATCCTAGGTGACCATCCCCACTTCGGATCTTATGGTGGGGAGGGTGAGGGTGGGGAGACATTGATGAAGCAGCTGAAGATGTTTGTGAAGAGGAAGCTACCCTGAGGATCTCCCACAGAGGTGACCCAGGACTGAGATGATGAACACCTTCATTTGTGCCATGTTTGATTCCAAACACTGGAGAGTTTTCTCTGATTCCCATTAAGTTCAGATTTATTAAGCTCCTTGACGTCAACAGAAGCCTTGATATCAGGGCCAGTCATTTTTACCTGACCCCTTGTGTTAACCTCTTTTGTTCATATCAATACGCCATGGTATAGGAGCAGCAAGGATTTTCTTCAAACAGGTGGCGTTGAATGTCAGGATTTCTCTTCTCAAGAGTGTTCAGGGAGCTCGATGACTAAAAGTATTTGAAGAGGAGGGAGATGGATATTGACCTGTCAGAGATTTGAGGGCGATGAAGAATTGGGTTTGAAAGAGGGTTTGAGACCAAGAACAGATCAGCCATGATCTTAGTGAAGGGAAAGTCAGGTTTGAGGAGTGAACGACCTGCCCCTGTGTCTGATGTTCTCACATGCTCTTAATGGAAAGTTAGTGGGTGTTATTTTCATGAATGTTCTGTTATTGAATGTTGCCGTCAGGGAGACCAGAGGATTGTGTGAGCCATCGCTGGGTGAAGTATGGGAGCTGTATTCATCGTGAATTTGGGTCTAAAACATGACCAACAAATGGAGCACAAGTCGCAGAGAGGGGAAGCTCTGTAAAGAGAGATGAGGGGCCTCTTTCATACCCAGCCTGGGTTTTTACAATTACATTTCTCAAATCACCTCAAAGCGTGTGGGACAGTCTTGAAGGGCCGAATGATCTCCTCTGTTTCTGCTCACCAGGTTATAGAAGTAAGTAGCCTCTAAATACTCCTGCCTAACAGGTTTAATGGGCTGAATGGAACACAGGAACATGGGATTGAGGGACAGGAGCGAGTCATTAGATACGTTGAATCTTCTCTACCAGGCACTAACATTGTGGCTGATCAGGTTGGGGTCTCAGCCCCACTTTCCTGTCTGTGTCCCATTATCCATGACTCAGTTCCCTGTCAAATACTTCACGAACGCGACTTTCAATCAATCAATGTGAACATCGAGACCCCTACAAGATGATTAGGGGTTTAGATAGGGTTGACAGTGAGAACCTTTTTCCGCTTATGGAGTCAGCTGTTACTGGGGGACACAGCTTTAAAGTAAGGGGTGGTAGGTATAGGACAGATGTTAGGGGAAGATTCTTTACTCAGCGGGTTGTGAGTTCATAGTATGCCCTGCCAGTAGCAGTGGTGAACTCTCCCTCTTTATGGTCATTTAAGTGGGCATTGGATAAGCATATGGAGGTTATTGGGCTAGTGTAGGTTAGGTAGCTTCGATCGGCGCAACATCGAGGGCCGAAGGGCCTGTACTGCGCTGTATTTTTCTATGTTCTATGTCCCAAGTAAACGTCCAGTGAAGAGGATTCGGATTTGAAACGTACTTTCAGAATTTTCGTCATCCCTCTGACAGAATCAGAGTCATGCAGAATGGAAACAGACCCGTTAGTCCAATCTGTTCACTCCGATCAGATATCGAATCCGATCCAGTCCCATTTGCCAGCATTTGGCCAATATTCCTCCTCTTTCAGATAGTTTTTAAATGTGCGATTGTAATCGCCTTCACCACTTCCTCTGACAGCACTTTCTGTACACACACCACTCTCTGTGTGAAACATCTAACTTCAGGTCCCTTCTAAATTAGTCGTCCTCTGCCCTCCAACCTATGCTGTCCTGTTCTCGGATCCTGGGGAGCAGAACATGGCTGTTTAGAATAACACTCCAGGGGGAAACACCTCAACTAATCAACCTCTCCCTGAAGCTCAAACATCCAGTCCTGGAACATCCGTGCAAATCTTTTCTGCAGACAACCGAGTTGTACGCAGTATTTTTAAAGTGGCCTCACCAACATCCTGTACAGATACAACATGCCACCACAACTCCTATACTCAATGCTCTGACTGATTAAGGCAAATGTGTAAAATGTGTTCTGTACCGCACTGTCTGCATTTGACTCCAATTTCAAGGAACAATGTACCTGCAGCCCTATGTCCATTTGTTTCACAACACTCACCAGGCCCTTACCATTAAGTGTATAATTTCTGCTCTGATTTACCTTCCCAAAATGTGTAACCTCGTATTTATCTAAATTAAACTTCATCCGTCACTCCTTGCCCCTTTGTCCCATCTATTTGTGGTCTTGTTGTACTCTGAGATAATCTACTACACCACCTTTCTGATGTAATCAGTAAACTTACCAACTATGGTCACAATATCCACATCTAAATCCTTTACATAAATGATGAAATGTTTTGTGAACTCAGTATTGATTCTTACAGCACACTGCTGCTCACAAGCCTCCAGTCTGAAAAATACGCCTCTCCCTTCAAGCCAATTGTGACGAGCTTCTTCTGTATCCCAATGTGACAGAACCTTATTAATCTGCCTACCAATCAGAATGTTATGAACCCCTTGCTGAGGTCCATATAGACAATGTCGACCAAACTGCCTTCATCAATCTTCTTTGTCACCTCTTCATAAAACGCAATAAAATTAATGAGACATGATTTCCCATGCAGAAAGCCACGTTGTCTACCCCGATCAGCCCTTTCCTTCCCAAATGTATGTAAATGCTATCCCCCAGAATCCCCTCCAACAACTTACCCACCACCGACATCAGGCTCACCGGTCTATAGTTCCCCCGGCTTTTTGGGTCACTGTTTCCTTTCTAGCCCCACCCCTCCACTGCTCACAACAAATGTTAAATGTAACCAGGTCGGTGATATAGCCGATGATATCGGTCTCAGACTGGGTCAGGGTCAGTTTTAGGAACAAGTCAGGCTAGTTTCTTTAATCTGCTCAAATAGCACGTTTATGATCCAGAGCAATGTTACTCAAACTATGGTGGAAAGAATGGATATGTCATGTTCTAAAAACTCACACACACACACACACACACACACTCTGCAATTGTAACTTGAAAGAACTTTGTCCAGATATTATCCCTTGTACATTGTCCAAACTATGTCTCCATCACATTCCCTGTTCCATGTCGGTGCATCATTGCTGCTGTCATACACAGAGCCATACCCTGAGCAGAAAATGGTCTTGGTCGATTTGAAGATCTGTTTTTATGTTCCTGCTTCATTAAAAAATAAAAATGTCTAATTTATTCAGAATACGTGTGTTAAAATGAATGCATTTTTTAATGAAATACAGAAATTGCTGGAAAAGCTCGGAGGGTCTGTCAGCATCTAGATGCATTTTACATGATGTAGTTGTACCAGCCTCCACCACTTCCTCTGGCAGCTCATTCCATACACACACCACCCTCTGTGTGAAAAGGTGCCCCTTAGGCCTCATCAAAACCTTTCCCCTCTCACTTTCCACCAATGTCCTCTAGTTTTGGATGCCCCTAACCTGGGGAAAAACCCTGACTACTCACCCTATCCATGACCGTTCTGATTTTATAAACCTTTCCTGCTGCGAAATGTGACTTCAATCAACACGAATGGCTGTACTTTCAATAATCCCGGGCCGAAATGCTGAAATTCAACACCGACACCTGTTCTTTCTCCATCAAGTCACAATCCTAAAACCAGTTTAATCAGTTTGTTCAGATATATTATGAGACACTTCTGTGGGATTTACACCTAGACCTTTGTGCCCAGAGGTAGGGACACGAGCACCACTCGGCAATACCCATAAAGCTGTAACATTATTCTCCTGTATGTTTGTTCATCAGCCTGTTCTGACATGCTGTGACATACCTCTGCAACAGACAGGACTTCAATCCAGGCCTTCTCATCCAGAGCTAGGAACACTACCACACAAGTTCAGGAATTGGAATCAAACCCAGAGCTCTGGCTCAGAGACACAGACACTGCCCACTACTACAATACCCAGATTTTGGGTCATATTTTAGTGCCCGCTTCCAGCTCCGCGTGGATTGATTATAATCAGGTTACTATTACTGAATTACAAAAAACACTTTGTATTATTAAACAAATGCAAGATATTTGTCTCAACTGTAGGATATTGAGTGTACTTGCTGAATATTGAAATTAACTATGAACATCTTTAATCGCTATTATCTGTAGTCTGCAATATTAGGGAAAGAAATCCCGCAGAAACACTCTGCCCAATGAAGGGTCTCAAATAGATGTTTATTACTGAACACCAGAGGCGAAGGAAGGGATTAATTTTTGACCCCAAAACACCGATCAATCTTACCCACCTCTAACGTGTGCCTGCCCTCTTCCTAAAGTAAAAAATGAGATCTGCAGATGCTGGAGATCACAGCTGCAAATGTGTTGCTGGTCAAAGCACAGCAGGCCAGGCAGCATCCCAGGAATAGAGAATTCGACGTTTCGAGCATAAGCCCTTCAAGGGCTTATGCTCGAAACGTCGAATTCTCTATTCCTGGGATGCTGCCTGGCCTGCTGTGCTTTGACCAGCAACACATTTGCAGCCCTCTTCCTAAAACCATGAAATGATACCAGGCCGCTGATTACTGTCCAGCCTCTCCTCCCGAACTACTGTGTCTGCAATCCGTCCCTCCTCCCTCTAACCACACAAGGCAAACCAAGCTCAGGGTCTTTGTGAAAATCAAGGCCAGAGTGTGCAGGCCTCCTGGAGAGGGGTGGGCATTTTAAAATTAAACAGGGAAGGGGAGGTGGCAGTCATATCACACACTGAGCTGAGGGGTGGCAGATGGCGGATAGTCTGGATTAATGCCAGGCATTGGATTTGGTAAATCAAACAAGAACAGGACCTATACAATTAAAAGTAGGGTCTTTTGGTGGTGTTGTAGTACAGAAACCTAGGCCGTCAGGTTTAATTCTTTAAAATTTGCATCTGATATAGAAAGTGGCTAAGAAGGTGTTTAATACACTTGTCTTCATAGGTCAGACCTTTGAGTATCGGAATTGGGACGTCATATTGAGGTTGTACAGGACATTGGTGAGACCTCTCCTGGAATACTGTGTCCAGTCTGGGCATCCTGCCCGCTCATTCCATAGGCACACCACCCTCTGGGTGAAAATGCTGCCCCTTACGTCACTTTTAAATGTTACCCTCTCCCCTTAAGCCTATGTCCTCTACTTTTGGACTCCGCCGTACCCTTTGCAAATATCTTGACTATTCACTTTGATATTATTCATCTTGATATTACTAAGCTGGAGAGGGTTCAGAAGAGTTTAACCTGGATGTTACTGGAAATGGAGGGTTGAGCTACAAGGGGAGGCTGAATAGGCTGGGACTTTTTTCACTGGAGAGTATGAGGTGGAGGGGTAACTTTGCAGAGGTTTATAAAATGATGAGGGGTACAGATAAGCTAAAGGGCTGATGTCTTTTCCCGAGAGTTGGGGATTCAAAACGGAGGGATATTTTGAGGCGTGAGGAAAAAGATTGACAAAAGTCAGGAGAGGTAATTATTTCAGACAGAAGCTGGCTTGTGTGTGGAATTAACTTCCAGGGGAACTGGTGAAAATAGGGACAGTTACAATGTTTAAAGGACATTTAGATCAGTAAATGGGCAAGACATCAGTGTGGATGGTGCTGTGAGCAGCTGCCATCTCCCTCCCCATCCCCCTCCCTCTCCCTCCCCCTCCCTCTCCCTCTCTCCCTCCCCCTCTCTGAATGAATGGTTTTCCCCCCTCTGCCAATGCCTGTGCAGTGGCGTGGGGAGGCCAGCAGAGGGTGGCATTGCATCACTTTCAGCACCACAGAAACTGCCAGACCTGCCCCACACAGAGACACACACATACACACACAGCAATTGTTAGGACACGGCGTGAAGCTCATCTGGTAAGTTAAACTAAACTAAACATAAAGAAATGCTCAATTTACCTTGCAAACTGTTGAAATATGAGTGATAGAGAACTCCCAAATTCCAGTGTTTAAACAAAAAATATCAATGTATTTTTTTAACTCTGAAAGTGAACATTTTACACCAACTATTCACAACTCTGGGACCCTCTTTCTCCTCACCGCTTATTACCCTACTCCAACACTGCAGCAATATAGTGTTTCAATGAGATACTTATTAAAATTACATAAACGTAATTTCAAAGCCACACAGCAGCTGTTGTTTCATCTGACCGCACACCAATATCCCTTTTTCCCATCTTTCCTGGGAAGACTGGCTCATGTTACCGGATGCTATCGAAGTGTCTACATTTCAGCATTCTGAAACCTGGGAACTCATCCTTCCATGACACTGTCTCTCAGTCTCCTCCTCTCTGTCTATACCCCAAACCCCTCCCATGTGGTGATATTTAAACTGATACACCCGCCATCTCTCCCTGTCAGTGATGTTCACACCCACAGCACCCCCTTGTCATGGCACAATGGAGATATGGAGCTGGAAATGGGTGGGAGCTGCACATCCTGTCACTTCCAGCATGGGCTGCAAGTTTCCCCAAACTGGGCAGGGATCTAACAGTGTTACTGGGTAATGCACTGGGGTGGGGTACACAGTCCTACATGGTGGGAGGGTAACTGCTCCTGGGTTACAGATCAATGCACTGGGGTGGAGTACACAGTCCCACATGCTGGGAGGGTAACTGCTCCTGGGTTACAGATCAATGCACTGGGGTGGTGTACACAGTCCTACATGCTGGGAGGGTAACTGCTCCTGGGTTACAGATCAATGCACTGGGGTGGGGTACACAGTCCTACATGCAGGGAGGGCAACTGCTCCTGGGTTACAGATCAATGCACTGGGCTGGGGTACACAGCCCTACATGCTGGGAGGGTAACTGTTCCTGGGTTACAGATGAATTCACGGGCGATCACTGCACAGGCCTCTGTGCTGGTCAGACTGTCTGGTTGCCGTTTATGGACAATACAATGATGTGGTCTGCACAGCTCCCCGTGCGGGACAGGTATGTAGCCTGTGCACAGTACATCATATTGGTGGGGTGGGTAGGGGTGAAAGGTGATGGACAGGTCATGGAGTTTCCCGGAAGTTTCCGTTTCTGACATTCTATAACCGGCATTCCCCGGAACGTTCCGTCCCCGACATTCTATAACTGACATTCCCCGGAACGTTCTGTCCCCGACATTCTATAACTGACATTCCCCAGAACGTTCTGTCCCTGACATTCTATAACCGACATTCCCCGGAACGTTCTGTCCCTGACATTCTATAACTGACATTCCTCGGAACGTTCTGTCCCTGACGTTGTTTGTTTGTGAACGGCCGGACGTCAGTGAATTGAACAAACGATAAGATCCCGAGGGAAGAGATCCCGTTACAGGGAGAAGGAGACACTGTTCCGAAGGCCCCACAGGCAGTTAAAGGGGGGAATACGTTTCCCTGGGTTTACATTTCTCCACGACACAGGATCGACCACAATTTAGACCAAAATATACGAAACTCCCAGACTCCGTTTGTCTTCAAGATACTGGGAGAGAATCCTTCAGGACAGCAACGTTCCCACCCTCCGTATTAGGAACTGGGAAGGAGTGACCTGTGTCTGCTCTCGAGTGATCGAGTGTGTGGGAATGTTCTAGAAACCATCTGTCCTTATGGATGTGTCTCTGTGTGTTTGCGGACGAGGGTTTCTTGTGGTTTATGTCACATTTTTGTCAGAAATTCCGACCTTCCCATTTGTTATTTCAGCTCCAATTATTTTAATAAATCCCTGAATACAGAGACACATTTGAAAATCTCACTGGGTCCCCGATCAAACGGGTCCCTTTGCCACCAGGCTGATGGATAATGGGTTTGTTTTCCTTCCTCAGAGTTAACGTAGTGACCATCTACGTCCTGCTTTATAAAGATTGTGGATTGTCTCCATGTGTCAGACGTTACCTGGGGGCCATGGCAGCGGCGGATCTCCTGGTCATTATCCTCGACCTGATCCTGAGACACATTCCCATTGTTTATCGGGAACAGTTTTATTTCCTGTGGGACTCTGTCCCCGTGTGTAATATCCACGCCTTCCTGCTTTATGCAGCCACTGACTGCTCTGTCTGGTTCACCGTAACTTTCACCTTTGATCGGTTTGTGTCCATTTGTTGCCAGAAGCTGAAAAGTAAATATTGCAGTGAGAAAACGGTGGCTGTGGTTCTGGGAGCAGTGACTGTGCTGAGCTGTTTAAAGAACATTTCCTGGTATTTTATGCTCAGGGCTCGGTATTGGCTGGTGAACTCCCCCTGGTTTTGTGATGTAACAGACGGTGTTCGATTCTCCATTGCCTGGGTCACAATCGAGTTCCTCCACCACATTCTAACCCCGGGTGTCCCATTTTTCCTGATTCTGCTGCTCAATGTTCTCACCGTCAGACACATTTTAGTGACCAGCAGAGCCCGCAGGAGACTCCGCGCTCACACCAATGGGGTCGCTCAGTCTGACACTGAAATGAGAAACCGAAAAAAATCCATCATTTTACTGTTTGTGATTTCGGCCAATTTCATCCTGTTATGGTCAACGTTAATGCTGTATTCTATATGGGGCCGGATGTATGCTTTTGGGTATGAGTCTGTGTATCTCGATCCCTTTGTGCAGGAATTGGGCTTCATGCTGCAGCTCCTCAGTTGCTGCACAAACACCGCGATTTATGCCGTGACCCAGACTAAGTTCAGGCAGCAGCTAAAGAATGTGCTGAAATATCCCTTCACTCAAATCCATCCATCCATCAAATTCCCTCATTAATCACACCATCCGGGATTTTCTCATTTCAGTTCAGTGTTTCAGCGATGGAGCAGCCTGTCGCTATGGTAACAGACTGAGGGGAGCGCTGGTTTGTCCATCCTTATCCCACAGCGGGGTGACAGGGAAACATTTCAATTTTTCTCACAACTCAGGGGCCAGTGAGAAAAGGCACCATCCCACTGACTGTATCCATCACTTCCATTTGTAACCAATAAAAATGCTGATGAAAGCGTGCCGAGCAGCAGAGTGACCGATGTTGTTGTGTGTCTTTGTGTTGGAGAAGCTGAGCTGGAGAGAGACAGACTCAGCCCCAAGTCCTGGTCCTCAGGGAAGGGGAGGGCACCGCGCCCTGAGCTCAGGAGCTGGGGTTAACTCCCTCTGTTCCCCCCACTGGGCCTGGCCTCCCCATTACCTCTCCCCTACCCTTTCTCTCTCTCTCTCTCTCTCTCTCTTTCAGCACACACTCTCTTTTCCAAACCTTTCCCTCATCCCCCACTCTCTCTCCCTCAAACACACACCCAAACCCGGTTTCTCCACCAGCCTCCACTTTCCCTCTCCCCCTCTCTCTCTCTCTCATGCCGGCGCAGTCTCCCTCCCACAATTCCATCTCTACCCTATTTTCCCCACCCCCACACGCAGCCTCACCCTCAAACATCCCCAGTCTCTGGGTCAGAGGGAGAGGTAAGGACCAGGGAGACAGAGTGTGTCAGAGAGAGAGAGGGAGGGAGGGACAGGAGGGAGAGCGATTCAGTCAGAGAGAAACGGAGGAATGTGGGGAGAGAGAGAGAGAGACTGATTGAGGGGGGTCAAGAGTGAGAGATGGTGGAGGGAAAGTGAAGGAACGGGGGAGAGAGAGGGGACAAGGGAGAGATAGTGTGAGATAGGGGAGGACGAGAGATGGGACAGAGGGAGGGGAGGGAATGTCAAGAGTGAGGGAGAGGCCGAAAGAGGGGATGGGAGAGAGAGGGAGCACGAGAGAGGGGGAGGAAAAGGGAGAGGGAGAGGGCGAGAGAGGGGAGGGAGGTAGGGGAGGGAGAGAGAGAGGGGAGAGGTTGAGAGAGGGGAGGATGAGACAGGGAAGTGAGGGAGGGGAGTGCAAGAGAGAGGAGCAATAGAGGTAGGGAGAGTGAGAGCGGGGAGGGGTGAGAGGGGGGTGGGCGAGAGATTGGAGTGCGAGAGAGGAGGAGGGCGAGAGAGGAGGAGGGCGAGAGAGAGGAGGGCGAGAGAGAGGAGATGGCGAGAGAGGGGTGAGCGAGTGAGGAGAGGGAAGGGAGGGGAGGGCGAGATGGCCGGAGGGCGAGAAAGTGGGGAGGGCGAGAGAGGGGGAGGGTGAGAGAGGAGTGCGAGTGAGGGGAGAGGGAGGTGAAGGCGAGAGGGAGGGAGAGGGCGAGAGAGGAGAGGGAGAGAGAGGAGAGGCAGGGGTTGACGAGAGAGGTGAGGGGACGAGAGAAGGAGGGAGAGAGAGGAGGGCGAGAGAGGAAGGGCGAGAGAGGAGAGGGCGAGAGAGGAGAGGGTGAGAGAGGGGAAGGAGGGAGGGGAGGGCGTGAAGGAGGGTGAGGGTGTGAGATGGAAGCGAAGGAGGGGAGGGCGAGAGAGGGGTGAGGGTGAGAGAGGGGAGTGTGAGAGGGGTAAGGCAATAAAGGGGAGGGCGAAAGAGGGGAGTGAAGGAGGTGAGGTTGAGAGGGAAGGAGAGGGCGAGAGAGGGGAGGGCAAGACAGTGGGGAGGGTGTAAGAGGGGAGGGCAAGAGGGAGGGTGGGGCCGAGAGAGGGTAGAGAGGGAGGGTCCGAGAGAGGGTAGAGAGGGAGGGGAGAGCGACAGAAGGGTGAAGGTGAGAGAGAGGACGACTAGATATGGTAGGAAATTGAGGGCGAGAGAGGGGAGTGCGAGAGAGGGGAGGACGAGACGAGAGAGAGAGAGGGAGGGGAGGGCGAGAGAGGGGAGTGCGACAGGGGAGGGCAAGAGAGGGGAGAGAACGGAGGAGGCTAGAGTGGAGGGCGAGAGAGGGGAAGGAGGGAGGGGAGGGCGAGAGAGATGAGGGAGGGAGGGGAGGGTGAGAGAGATGAAGGAGGGAGGGAGGGCGAGAGGAAGACAGAGGGTGAGAGAGGGGATGGGAGAGGGGGGAACAGAGAGAAGGGGAACAGAGAGAAGGGGAACAGAGAGAAGGGGTACAGAGAGAGGGGGAACAAAGAGAAGGGGATAAAGAGAGGGGGACAGAGAGAAGGGGATAAAGAGAGTAGGGGATAAAGAGAGAAGGGGAACAGAGAGAGGGGAACAGAGAGAGGGGAACGGAGAGGGGGGATAAAGAGAGGGGGATAAAGAGAGGGGGATAAAGAGAGGGGAAAAGAGAGAAGGGGAGCAGAGAGAAGGGGATAAAGAGAGAAGGGGTACAGAGAGAAGCGGAGCAGAGAGAAGGGGAACAGAGAGAAGGGGAACAGAGAGAAGAGGATAAAGAGAAGAGGATAAAGAGAGGGGAGCAGAGAGAAGGGGGATAGAGAGAAGGGAAACAGAGAGAAGGGAAACAGAGAGAAGGGGAACAGAGAGAAGGGGATAAAGAGAGGGGAACAGAGAGAAGGGGAACAGAGAGAAGAGGATAAAGAGAGGGACAGAGAGAAGGGGAACAGAGAGAAGGGGTATAGAGAGAGGGGGACAGAGAGAGGGGGACGGAGAGAGGGGGACAGAGAGAAAAGGAACAGAGAGAAGGGGGATAGAGAGAGGGGGACAGAGAGAGGGGGACAGAGAGAGGGGAACAGAGAGAAGGGGAACAGAGAGAAGGGGATAAAGAGAGAAGGAGATAAAGAGAGGGACAGAGAGAAGGGGAACAGAGAGAAGGGGGATAGAGAGAAGGGGATAAAGAGAGAAGGGGAACAGAGTGAAGAGGAATAGAGAGAGGGGAACAGAGAGAGGGGGATAAAGAGAGGGGTATGAAGAGAAGGGGATAAAGAGAGGGGGACAGAGAGAAGGGGAGCAGAGAGAAGGGGATAAAGAGAGAAGGGGTACAGAGAGAAGCGGAGCAGAGAGAAGGGGAACAGAGAGAAGGGGAACAGAGAGAAGAGGATAAAGAGAAGAGGATAAAGAGAGGGGAGCAGAGAGAAGGGGGATAGAGAGAAGGGAAACAGAGAGAAGGGAAACAGAGAGAAGGGGAACAGAGAGAAGGGGATAAAGAGAGGGGAACAGAGAGAAGGGGAACAGAGAGAAGAGGATAAAGAGAGGGACAGAGAGAAGGGGAACAGAGAGAAGGGGGATAGAGAGAGGGGGACAGAGAGAGGGGGACGGAGAGAGGGGGACAGAGAGAAAAGGAACAGAGAGAAGGGGGATAGAGAGAGGGGGACAGAGAGAGGGGGACAGAGAGAGGGGAACAGAGAGAAGGGGAACAGAGAGAAGGGGACAAAGAGAGAAGGGGATAAAGAGAGGGACAGAGAGAGGGGAACAGAGAGAAGGGGATAGAGAGAAGGGGATAAAGAGAGAAGGGGAACAGAGTGAAGAGGAACAGAGAGAAGGGGAACAGAGAGAAGGGGAAGAGAGAGAAGGGGAAGAGGGAGAAGGGGATAAAGAGAGGGGGACAGAGAGAAGGGGAAGAGAGAGAAGGGGATAAAGAGAGGGACAGAGAGAAGGGGAACAGAGAGAAGGGGGATAGAGAGAGGGGGCAGAAAGAGGGGGACAGAGAGAGGGGAACAGAGAGAAGGGGAACAGAGAGAAGGGGAACAGAGAGAAGAGGATAAAGAGAGGGGAGCAGAGAGAAGGGGAACAGAGAGAAGGGGAACAGAGAGAAGAGGATAAAGAGAGGGACAGAGAGAAGGGGAACAGAGAGAAGGGGAACAGAGAGAAGGGGATAAAGAGAGAAGGGGATAAAGAGCGAAGGGGATAAAGAGAGAAGAGGAACAGAGAGAAGGGGAACAGAGAGAAGGGGAACAGAGAGAAGGGGATAAAGAGAGGGGGACAGAGAGAAGGGGAACAGAGAGAAGGGGGACAGAGAGAGGGGGACAGAGAGAGGGGGAACAGAGAGAAGGGGAACAGAGAGAAGGGGAACAGAGAGAAGGGGATAAAGAGAGAAGGGGATAAAGAGAGAAGGGGATAAAGAGAGGGACCGAGAGAAGGGGAACAGAGAGAGGGCAACAGAGAGAAGAGGATAAAGGGAGGGGGGACAGAGGGAGTGGGACAGAGAGAGGGGGAAAGAGGGAGGGGGACAGAGGGAGGGGGGACAGAGGGAGGGGGGACAGAGGGAGGGGGACAGAGGGAGGGGGACAGAGGGAGGGGGGAACAGAGGGAGAGGGGACAGGAGGAGGGGGGACAGAGAGGAGGGTGGACAGAGAGGAGGGGGGGACAGAGAGGAGGGGAACAGAGAGAAGGGGACAGAGAGAAGGGGACAGCGAAAAGGGGAACAGCGAGAAGGGGAACAGCGAGAAGGGGATAAAGAGAGGGGGACAGAGAGAAGGGGAACAGAGAGAACGGGAACAGCGAGAAGGGGATAAAGAGAGGGGAACAGAGAGAAGGGGGACAGAGAGAAGGGGATAAAGAGAGGGGAACAGAGAGAAGGGGAACAGAGAGAACGGGGACAGAGAGAAGGGGACAGAGAGAAGAGGGACAGAGAGAAGGGGGACAGAGGGAGAGGGGACAGAGGAAGGGGGGACAGAGGGAGGGGGACAGACGGAGGGGGGCAGAGGGGGGACAGAGGGAGTTGGGACAGAGGGAGGGCGGCAGTGGGAGGGGGGCACAGGGAGGGGGCAGAGGGAGGGGGACAGAGGGAGGGGCACAGGGGGGGACAGAGGGAGGGGGGCTGAGGGTGGTGGGGCAATGAGAGGGGGGGCAGAGTTGTGGGTAGAGAGAGGGGAACAGAGAGAAGGGGAACAGAGGGAGGGGAACAGAGGGAGGGGAACAGAGAGAAGGGGATAAAGAGAGGGGGACAGAGAGAAGGGGAACAGGGGGAGGGGAACAGAGGGAGGGGAACAGAGAGAAGGGGATAAAGAGAGGGGGACAGAGAGAAGGGGGACTGAGAGAAGGGGGACTGAGAGAAGGGGATAAAGAGAGAAAAGGAAAAAGAGAGAAGGGGAACAGAGAGAAGGGGATAAAGAGAGAAGGGGATAAAGAGAGAAGGGGATAAAGAGAAGGGGAACAGAGAGAAGGGGATAAAGAGAGAAGGGGACAGAGAGAAGGGGATAAAGAGAGAAGGGGATAAAGAGAGAAGGGGATGAAGAGAGAAGGGGATATAGAGAGAGGGAGACAGAGAGAGGGGGACAGAGGGAGGGGGGACAGAGGGAGGGAGGACAGAGTGAGGGGGACAGAGGGAGGGAGGACAGAGGGAGGGGGACAAAGAGAGGGGGACAGGGTTGTGGGTAGAGAGAGGCGAACAGAGAGAAGGGGACAGAGAGACTGGGGGCAGAGAGAGGGGGGCAGAGAGAGGGGGGCAGAGAGAGGGGTGCAGAGAGAGGGGGGCAGCGAGAGGGGCAGGGGGGGCAGAGTGAAGGGGAATAGAGAGAAGGGGAACAGAGAGAAGGAACAGAGGGAGGGGGGACAGAGGGAGGGGAACAGAGGGAGGGTGAACAGAGGGAGGAGGAACAGAGGGAGCGGGGACAGAGGGAGCGGGGACAGAGGGAGCGGGGACAGAGGGAGCGGGGACAGGGGGGGCAGAGAGAGGGGGGCAGAGACAGTGGGGACAGAGAGAGGGGGGACAGAGAGAGGGGGGACAGAGAGAAGAGGGTCAGAGGGAGGGGGTCAGAGGGAGGGTGGACAGAGGGAGGGTGGCCAGAGGGAGGGGGTCAGAGGGAGGGGGGTCATAGGGAAGGGGGCAGAGGGAGAGGGGACAGAGAGAGGGGGACAGAGAGAGGGGGGATAGAGGGAGGGGGGACAGAGGGAGGGGGACAAAGGGGACAGAGAGAGGGGCGACAGAGAGAGGGGGGACGGGGGTTAGAGAGAGGGGGGACAGAGTGAGTGGAACAGAGAGAAGGGGATGTAGGGAGGGTGCAGACAGAGAGAAAGTGTAGAGAGAGAGAGAGGGGACGGAGCCAGTGGGGACAGAGAGAGACGGAGGACAGAGCAAGTGGGGACAGAGAGAGGGGGGGCACAGAGAGAGGAGGGACAGAGAGAGGGAGACAAAGTGGGGGTCAACAAAGAGAGCGGGACAGAGAAAGGAACAGAGAGAGAGGGGATAAAGAGAGGGGAGTCAGAGAGTTGTGGGCAGAGAGAGGGGAACAGAGAGAAGACGACTGAGAGGTGGAGAGAGAGAGAGAGAGGGCGGACAGAGAGAAGGGGAGAGTGAGGGAAACAGAGAGAAGTGAACAGAAAGAAGGGGACAGAGAGATGGGGACAGAGAGTGGGGGGAACAGAGACAGGGGGACAGAGAGAGGAGGGACAGGGAGGGTGGACATAGAGAGGGGGACAGAGAGAGGAGGGACAGAGAGAGGGGGACAGAGAGAGGAGTGACAGAGAGAGGGGGACAGGGAGGGTGGACATAGAGAGGGGGGACAGAGAGAGGGGGACAGAGAGAAGGGGGATAGAGAGAAGGAGATAAAGAGAGAAGGGGATAAAGAGAGAAGGGGATAAAGAGAAAAGGGGAACAGAGTGAAGAGGAACAGAGAGAAGGGGAACAGAGAGAAGGGGATAAAGAGAGGGGAACAGAGAGAAGGGGAACAGAGAGAAGGGGATAAAGAGAGAAGGGGAACAGAGAGAAGGGGAACAGAGAGAAGGGGAACAGAGAGAAGGGGAACAGAGAGAAGGGGATAAAGAGAGGGGGACAGAGAGAAGGGGAAGAGAGAGAATGGAATAAAGAGAGGGACAGAGAGAAGGGGAACAGAGAGAAGGGGGACAGAGAGAAGGGGGACAGAGGGAGGTGGGACAGAGGGAGGGGGGACTGAGGGAGGGGGGACAGAGGGAGGGGGGGGACAGAGAGAGGGGGGATAGAGGGAGGGGGACAGAGAGAGGGGGACAGAGAGAGGGGGAAAGAGGGAGGGGAACAGAGAGAAGGGGAACAGAGAGAAGGGGAACAGAGAGAAGGGGAACAGAGAGAAGGGGATAAAGAGAGAAGGGGATAAAGAGAGGGACAGAGAGAAGGGGAAAAGAGTGAAGAGGAACAGAGAGAAGGGGAACAGAGAGAAGAGGAAGAGAGAGAAGGGGATAAAGAGAGTGGGACAGAGAGAAGGGGAACAGAGAGAATGGGATAAAGAGAGGGACAGAGAGAAGGGGAACAGAGAGAAGGGGGATAGAGAGAGGGGGACAGAGAGAGGGGGAACAGAGAGAAGGGGATAAAGAGAGAAGGGGATAAAGAGAGAAGGGGATAAAGAGAGGGACAGAGAGAAGGGGATAGAGAGAGGGGGACAGAGAGAGGGGGACAGAGAGAGGGGAAAAGAGAGAAGGGGAACAGAGAGAAGGGGAACAGAGAGAAGGGGAACAGAGAGAAGGGGATAAAGAGAGGGACAGAGAGAAGGGGAACAGAGAGAAGGGGAACAGAGTGAAGAGGAACAGAGAGAAGGAGAACAGAGAGAAGGGGAACAGAGAGAAGGGGATAAAGAGAGGGGGACAGAGAGAAGGGGAACAGAGAGAATGGGATAAAGAGAGGGACAGAGAGAAGGGGAACAGAGAGAAGGGGATAGAGAGAGGGGGACAGAGAGAGGGGGAACAGAGAGATGGGGAACAGAGAGAAGGGGATAAAGTGAGAAGGGGATAAAGAGAGAAGGGGATAAAGAGAGAAGGGGATAAAGAGAGGGACAGAGAGAGGGCAACAGAGAGAAGAGGATAGAGGGAGGGGGACAGAGGGAGGGGGACAGAGGGAGGGGGGACAGAGGGAGGAGGACCGAGAGGAGGGGAGACAGAGAGGAGGGGGACAGAGAGGAGGGGAACAGAGAGAAGGGGACAGGGAGAAGGGGACAGAGAGAAGGGGACAGCGAGAAGGGGACAGCGAGAAGGGGAACAGCGAGAAGGGGATAAAGAGAGGGGAGCAGAGAGAAGAGGGACAGAGAGAAGGGGGACAGAGAGAAGTGGGACAGAGAGAAGGGGGACAGAGAGAAGGGGATGAAGAGAGGGGAACAGAGAGAGGGGGACAGAGAGAAGGGGACAGAGAGAAGGGGACAGAGAGAGGGGACAGAGAGAGGGGACAGAGAGGAGGGGAACAAAGAGAAGGGGAACAGAGAGAGGGGGACAGAGAGAAGGGGAACAGAGAGAAGGGGGACAGAGAGAAGGGGAACAGAGAGAAGGGGACAGAGAGAAGGGGGACAGAGAGAAGGGGTCAGAGAGAAGGGGGATAGAGAGAAGGGGACAGAGGGAGGGGGACAGAGGGAGGGGGGACAGAGAGAGGGGGGTACAGATGGAGGGGGGACAGAGGGAGGGGGGACAGAGGGAGGGGGTCAGAGGGAGGTGGGGCAGAGGGAGGGGGGACAGAGAGAGGGGGGACAGAGGGAGGTGGGGCGAAGAGAGGGGGACAGAGTTGTGGGTAGAGAGAGGGGAACAGAGAGAAGGGGATGGAGAGATGGTGCAGACAGAGGTGGGGCAGAGAGAGGGGGGAAAGAGCGAGTGGGGACAGAGAGACGGAGGGCAGAGCGGGGGGAACCGAGAGACGATGGGATGGGGGGTGGGACAGAGAGGTGGGGGACAGTGAGAGTGGGTGACACAGAGAGGGGAAACAAGTGAGAGTGAGAGAGAGAGGAGGAACAAAAAGAGGGGGGACAGAGAGAAGGGGAACAGAGAGAAGGGGAACAGAGAGAGGGGAACAGAGAGAGGGGAACAGAGAAGGGGGGATAAAGAGAGGGGGACAGATAGAAGGGGAACAGAGAGAAGGGGAAAAGAGAGAAGGGGGACAGAGAGAAGGGGATAAAGAGAGAAGGGGATAAAGAGAGAAGGGGATAAAGAGAGAAGGGGAACCGAGAGAAGGGGATAAAGAGAGGGGAAAAGAGAGAAGGGGAACAGAGAGAAGGGGATAAAGAGAGAAGGGGAACAGAGAGAAGAGGATAAAGAGAGAAGGGGGACAGAGAGAAGGGGATAAAGAGAGAAGGGGATAAAGAGAGAAGGGGATGAAGAGAGAAGGGGATATAGAGAGAGGGAGACAGAGAGAGGGGGGCAGAGAGAGGGGGACAGAGGGAGGGAGGACAGAGGGAGGGAGGACAGAGGGAGGGGGACAAAAAGAGAGGGGGACAGAGTTGTGGGTAGAGAGAGGGGAACAGAGAGAAGGGGACAGAGAGACTGGGGGCAGAGAGAGGGGGACAGAGACAGGTGGCAGAGAGAGTGGGCAGAGAGAGGTGCAGAGAGAGGGGGACAGAGAGACTGGGGGCAGAGAGAGGGGGGCAGAGACAGGTGGCAGAGAGAGGGGGCAGCGAGAGGGGCAGATGCGGGGGGGGGCATAGAGAAGGGGAACAGAGAGAAGGGGAACAGAGAGAAGGAACAGAGGGAGGGGGAACAGAGGGAGGGGGACAGAGGGAGGGGGGACAGAGGGAGGCGGAACAGAGGGAGGGGGACAGAGGGAGGGGGACAGAGAGCGCGGGTCAGAGAGGGGGCAGAGAGAGGGGGCAGAGAGAGGGGGGCAGAGAGAAGGGGGACAGAGGGGGGACAGAGGGAGGGGGGACAGAGAGAGGGGGGACAGAGAGATGGGGGACAGAGAGAGGGGGACAGAGAGAGGGTGGACGGGGGTTAGAGAGAGGGGGACAGAGTGAGTGGAACAGAGAGAAGGGGATGGAGGGAGGGTGCGGACAGAGATAAAGTGTAGAGAGCGGAGGGGGGGACAGAGAGAGTAGGGACAGAGAGAGGGGGACAAAGAGGGGGTTAACAAAGTGAGGGGTCAGAGAGAGGAACAGAGAGAGAATGGATAAAGAGAGGGGAGTCAGAGAGTTGTGGGCAGAGAGAGGGGAACAGAGAGAAGACGACTGAGAGATGGAGAGAGAGAGAGAGAGAGAGAGGGCGGGCAGAGAGAAGGGGAGAGTGAGGGAAACAGAGAGAAGTGCACAAAAAGAAGGGGACAGAGAGATGGGGACAGAGAGTGGGGGGAACAGAGACAGGGGGACAGAGAGAGGAGGGACAGAGAGAGGGGGACAGGGAGGGTGGACATAGAGAGGGGGGACAGAGAGAGTGGGGACAGAGAGAGGGGGACAGAGAGAAGGGGAACAGAGAGAAGGGGATAAAGAGAGGGACAGAGAGAAGGGAAACAGAGAGAAGGGGAACAGAGAGAAGGGGAATAGAGAGAGGGGGACACTGAGAGGTGGACAGAGAGAGGGGGACAGAGAGAAGGGGAACAGAGAGAAGGGGATAAAGAGAGGGGAACAGAGAGAAGGGAATAAAGAGAGAAGGGGATAAAGAGAGAAGGGGATAAAGAGAGAAGGGGATAGAGAGAAGGGGATAAAGAGAGAAGGGGATAAAGAAAGACGGGGATAAAGAGAGAAGGGGAACAGAGTGAAGGGGAACAGAGAGAAGGGGAACAGAGAGAAGGGGGATAGAGAGAGGGGGACACTGAGAGGGGGACAGAGAGAGGGGGACAGAGAGAGGGGGACAGAGAGAAGGGGAACAGAGAGAAGGGGATAAAGAGAGGGGGACAGAGCGAAGGGGAAGAGAGAGAATGGGATAAAGAGAGGGACAGAGAGAGGGGGACAGAGGGAGAGGGGACAGAGGGAGAGGGGGACAGAGGGAGGGGGGACAGAGGGAGGGGGACAGAGGGGGCAGAGAGTGGGGGGCAGAGGGAGGGGGTTCAGAGGGAGGGGGACAAAGTGAGGGGGACTGAGGGAGGTGTGACAAAGAGAGGGGGGCAAAGAGAGGGGGGACAGAATTGTGGGTAGAGAGAGGGGAACAGAGAGAAGGGGACGGAGAGAGGGTGCGGACAGAGAGGGGGGACAGAGAGAGGGGGAAAGTGCGAGTGGGGACAGAGAGACGGAGGGCAGAGCGAATGGGGACGGAGAGCGGGGGGAACCGAGAGATGAGGGGATGTGGGGGGACAGAGAGGTGGGGGTCAGTGAGAGTGGGTGACAGAGTGAGGGTGACAAAGAGAGGGGAAACGAGTGAGAGTGAGAGAGAGAGGAGGAACAGAGAGAGGAGGGACAGAGAGTTGTGGGCAGAGAGAGGGGGACAGAGAGAAGGGGACAGAGAGTAGGCGGACAGAGAGAGGGGGGACAGAGACGGGGACAGAGAGAGGGGGACAGAGAGAGGGGGACAGAGAGAGGTGGGACGGGGTTAGAGAGAGGGTGGACAGAGTGAGTGGAACAGAGAGAAGGGGATGGAGGGAGGGTGCGGACAGAGAGAAAGTGTAGAGAGAGAGAGACAGGGGATGGAGCCAGTGGGGACAGAGAGAGACGGAGGACAGAGCGAGTGGGGACAGAGACGGGGGGGTGGGGGACAGAGAGAGGAGGGACAGAGAGAGTGGGACAGAGAGAAGGGGAACAGAGAGAAGGGAATAAAGAGAGAGACAGAGAGAAGGGGAACAGAGAGAAGGGGAACAGAGAGAAGGGGGACAGAGAGAGGGGGACAGAGAGAGGGGGACGGAGAGAGGGGGACGGAGAGAAGGGGAACAGAGAGAAGGGGATAAAGAGAGCGGAACAGAGAGAAGGGGAACAGAGAGAAGGGGAACAGAGAGAGGGTGATAAAGAGAGAAGGGGATAAAGAGAGAAGGGGATAAAGAGAGGGACAGAGAGAAGGGGAACAGAGAGAAAGGGGATAGAGAGAAGGGGATAAAGAGAGAAGGGGATAAAGAGAGAAGGGGATAAAGAGAGAAGGGGAACAGAGTGAAGAGGAACAGAGAGAAGGGGAACAGAGAGAAGGGGAACAGAGAGAAGGTGATAAAGAGAGGGGGACAAGGAGAAGTGGAAGAGAGAGAATGGGATAAAGAGAGGGACAGAGAGAAGGGGAACAGAGAGAAGGGGGATAGAGAGAGGGGGACAGAGAAAGGGGGACAGAGAGAGGGGGACAGAGAGAGGGGGACAGAGAGAAGGGGAACAGAGAGAAGGGGAACAGAGAGAGGGGGATAGAGAGAGAAGGGGATAAAGAGAGGGACAGAGAGAAGGGGAACAGAGAGAAGGGGGATAGAGAGAAGGGGATAAAGAGAGAAGTGGTTAAAGAGAGAAGGGGATAAAGAGAGAAGGGGATAAAGAGAGAAGGGGAGCAGAGTGAAGAGGAACAGAGAGAAGGGGAACATAGAGAAGGGGAACAGAGAGAATGGGAACAGAGAGAAGGGGATAAAGAGAGGGGGACAGAGAGAAGGGGAACAGAGAGAAGAGGATAAAGAGAGGGGAGCAGAGAGAAGGGGGATAGAGAGAAGGGGAACAGCGAGAAGGGGAACAGAGAGGAGGGGAACAGAGAGAAGGGGAACAGAGAGAAGGGGAACAGAGAGAAGGGGATAAAGAGAGGGGGACAGAGAGAAGGGGAACAGAGAGAAGGGGATAACGAGAGGGACAGAGAGAAGGGGAACAGAGAGAAGGGGAACAGAGAGAAGGGGAACAGCAAGAAGGGGAACAGAGAGAAGAGGATAAAGAGAGGGGAGCAGAGAGAAGGGGGATAGAGAGAAGGGGAACAGAGAGAAGGGGAACAGAGAGAAGGGGAACAGAGAGAAGGGGATAAAGAGAGGGGAACAGAGAGAGGGGAACAGAGAGAAGGGGATAAAGAGAGAGGGACAGAGAAAAGGGGAACAGAGAGAAGGGGATAAAGAGAGCGGAACAGAGAGAGGGGGACAGAGAGAAGGGGAACAGAGAGAAGGGGAACAGAGAGAAGGGGATAGAGAGAGAAGGGGATAAAGAGAGGGACAGAGAGAAGGGGAACAGAGAGAAGGGGGATAGAGAGAAGGGGATAAAGAGAGAAGTGGTTAAAGAGAGAAGGGGATAAAGAGAGAAGGGGATAAAGAGAGAAGGGGAGCAGAGTGAAGAGGAACAGAGAGAAGGGGAACATAGAGAAGGGGAACAGAGAGAAGGGGAACAGAGAGAAGGGGATAAAGAGAGGGGGACAGAGAGAAGGGGAAGAGAGAGAAGGGGATAAAGAGAGGGAGAGAGAGAAGGGGAGCAGCAAGAAGGGGAACAGAGAGAAGAGGATAAAGAGAGGGGAGCAGAGAGAAGGGGGATAGAGAGAAGGGGAACAGAGAGAAGGGGAACAGAGAGAAGGGGAACAGAGAGAAGGGGATAAAGAGAGGGGAACAGAGAGAGGGGAACAGAGAGAAGGGGAACAGAGAGAAGGGGAACAGAGAGAAGGGGATAAAGAGAGGGGGACAGAGAGAAGGGGAACAGAGAGAAGGGGATAACGAGAGGGACAGAGAGAAGGGGAACAGAGAGAAGGGGAACAGAGAGAAGGGGAACAGCAAGAAGGGGAACAGAGAGAAGAGGATAAAGAGAGGGGAGCAGAGAGAAGGGGGATAGAGAGAAGGGGAACAGAGAGAAGGGGATAAAGAGAGGGGAACAGAGAGAGGGGAACAGAGAGAAGGGGATAAAGAGAGAGGGACAGAGAGAAGGGGGACAGAGAGAAGGGGAACAGAGAGAAGGGGGATAGAGAGAGGGGGACAGAGAGAGGGGGACAGAGAGAGGGGACAGAGAGAGGGGAACAGAAAGAAGGGGAACAGAGAGAAGGGGATAAAGAGAGGGGAACAGAGAGAAGGGGAACAGAGAGAAGGGGAACATAGAGAAGGGGATGAAGAGAGTTGGGGACAGAGGGAGGGGGGACAGAGAGAGGGCGGAAAGAGGTGGGAAATAGGGAGGGGGAGAGAGGGAGGGGCGACAGAGGGAGGGGGACAGAGGGAGGGGGACAGAGGGAGGGGGGACAGAGGGAGGGGGGACAGAGGGAGGGAGGACTGAGGGAGGGGGACAAAGAGAGGGGGACAGAGTTGTGGGTAGAGAGAGGCGAACAGAGAGAAGGGGACAGAGAGACTGGGGCAGAGAGAAGGGGAACAGAGGGAAGGGGAACAGAGAGAAGGGGGACAGAGAGAAGGGGGACAGAGAGAAGGCGGACAGAGAGAAGGCGGACAGAGGGAGGGGGGGACAGAGGGAGGGGGTACAGAGGGAGGGGGAACAGAGGGAGTGGGTGACAGAGGCAGGGGGTGACAGAGGGAGGGGAGACAGAGTGAGGGGGACCGAGGGAGGGGACAGAGGGAGGGGTGCAGAGGGAGGGGGGACAGCGGGAGGGGGATCAGAGGGAGGGGGACTGAGGGAGGTGGGGCAAAGAGAGGGGGGTGGATAGAGTTGTGGGTAGAGAGAGGGGAACAGAGAGAAGGGGACGGAGAGAGGGTGCGGACAGAGGGGGGGCAGAGAGAGGGGGAAAGAGCGAGTGGGGACAGAGAGACGGAGGGCAGAGCGAATGGGGACGGAGAGCGGGGGAAACGAGAGATGAGGAGATGGGGGGACAGTGAGGTTGGGGACAGTGAGAGTGGGTGACAGAGTGAGGGTGACAAAGAGAGGGGAAACGAGTGAGAGTGAGAGAGAGAGTAGGAACAAAAAGAGGGGGTGCAGAGAGAAGGGGAACAGAGAGAAGGGGAACAGAGAGAAGGGGAACAGAGGGAGGGGAACAGAGAGAAGGGGATAAAGAGAGGGGGACAGAGAGAAGGGGAACAGAGAGAAGGGGATAAAGAGAGAAGTGGATAAAGAGAGAAGGGGATAAAGAGATGGGGACAGGGAGAAGGGGGACAGAGAGAAGGGGATAAAGAGAGGGGAAAAGAGAGAAGGGGGACAGAGAGAAGGGGATAAAGAGAGAAGGGGAACAGAGAGAAGGGGATAAAGAGAGAAGGGGATAAAGAGAGAAGGGGATAAAGAGGGAAGGGGATAAAGAGAGAAGGGGATGAAGAGAGAAGGGGATATAGAGAGAGGGGGACAGAGAGAGAGGGACAGAGGGAGGGGGACAGAGGGAGGGGGGACAGAGGGAGGGGGGACAGAGGGAGGGAGGACTGAGGGAGGGGGACAAAGAGAGGGGGACAGAGTTGTGGGTAGAGAGAGGGGAACAGAGAGAAGGGGACAGAGAGACTGGGGGCAGAGAGAGGGGGGCAGAGAGAGGGGGGCAGCGAGAGGGGCAGAGGGGGGCCGGTTGGGCAGAGAGAAGGGGAACAGAGGGAAGGTGAACAGAGAGAAGGAACAGAGGGAGGGGGGACAGAGGGAGGGGGGCCAGAGGGAGGGGGACAGAGGGAGCGGGGACAGAGGGAACGGGGACAGAGGGAGCGGGGACAGAGGGAGCGGGAACAGAGAGAGTGGGGACAGAGGGAGCGGGGACAGTGGGAGCGGGGACAGAGGGAGCGGGGACGGGGGGGGCAGAGAGAGGGGGGGAGAGAGGGGGGGCAGAGATAGGGGGCGCAGAGAGAGGGGGGACAGAGAGAAGGGGGTCAGAGGGAGGGGGGACAGAGGGATGCGGGACAGAGGGAGGGGGTCAGAGGGAGGGGGGACAGAGGGAGGGGGACAGAGGGAGGGGGACAGAGGGCGGTGGGACAGAGAGGGGTGGGACAGAGAGAGGGGGATAGATGGAGGGGGGACAGAGAGGGTGACAGAGAGAGGGGATAGAGGGAGGGCGGACAGAGGGAGGGGGGACAGAGGGAGGGGGACAGAGGGAGGGGGACTGAGGGAGGTGGGACAAAGAGAGGGGGGCAAAGAGAGGGGGACAGAGTTGTGGGTAGAGAGAGGGGAACAGAGAGAAGGGGACGGAGAGAGGGTGCGGACAGAGGGGGGCAGAGAGAGGGGGGAAAGAGCGAGTCGGGACAGAGAGACGGAGGGCAGAGCAAATGGGGACGGAGAGCGGGGGGAACCGAGAGATGAGGGGATGTGGGGGGACAGAGAGGTGGGGGACAGTGAGAGTGGGTGACAGAGTGAGGGTGACAAAGAGAGGGGAAACGAGTGAGAGTGAGAGAGAGAGGAGGAACAGAGAGAGGAGGGACAGAGAGTTGTGGGCAGAGAGAGGGGGACAGAGAGAAGGGGGACAGAGAGAAGGGGGACAGAGAGAGGGGGGCAGAGAGGGGGGGACAGAGAGCGGGGGACAGAGAGAGGGGGACGGGGGTGAGAGAGAGGGGGGACAGAGTGAGTGGAACAGAGAGAAGGGGATGGAGGGAGGGTGCGGACAGAGAGAAAGTGTAGAGAGAGAGAGACAGGGGACGGAGCCAGTGGGGACAGAGAGAGACGGAGGACAGAGCGAGTGGGGACAGAGAGAGGGGGGGGACAGAGAGAGGAGGGGACAGAGAGAGGGGACAAAGAGGGGGTTAACAAAGAGAGGGGGACAGAGAGAGGAACAGAGAGAGAGGAACAGAGAGAGAGGAACAGAGAGAGAGGGGATAAAGAGAGGGGGGTCAGAGAGTTGTGGGCAGAGAGAGGGGAACAGAGAGAAGACGATGGAGAGAGAGAGAGAGGGGCGGACAGAGAGAGAGCGCGGACAGAGCGAGAGGGCGGACAGAGAGAGGGGGGACAGAGAGAGGGGGGACAGAGAGAGGGGGGACGGGGGTTAGAGAGAGGGGGGACAGAGTGAGTGGAACAGAGAGAAGGGGATGGAGGGAGGGTGCGGACAGAGAGAAAGTGTAGTGAGAGAGACAGGGGACGGAGCCAGTGGGGACAGAGAGAGACGGAGGACAGAGCGAGTGGGGACAGAGAGAGGGGGGGACAGGGAGAGGAGGGACAGAGAGAGGGGGACAAAGAGGGGGTTAACAAAGAGAGGGGGACAGAGAGAGGAACAGAGAGAGAGGGGATAAAGAGAGGGGAGTCAGAGAGTTGTGGGCAGAGAGAGGGGAACAGAGAGAAGACGACTGAGAGATGGAGAGAGAGAGAGAAAGAGAGAGAGAGGGCGGACAGAGAGAAGGGGAGAGTGAGGGAAACAGAGAGAAGTGAACAGAAAGAAGGGGACAGAGAGATGGGGACAGAGAGTGGGGGGAACAGAGACAGGGGGACAGAGAGAGGAGGGACAGGGAGGGTGGACATAGAGAGGGGGGACAGAGCGAGGGTGTGACCGAGTGAGGGGGACAGGGAGGGGGGGACAGAGAGAAGTGAACAGAGACAGCGGGAAAGAGATACGGGTGACAGAGAGAGGGGCCCGAGAGAGGGCGGACAGAGAGAAGGGGACAGAGAGAAGAGGACAGAGAGAGGGAGTCC